>NW_026067930.1:10939710-11013149 GCF_014885135.2 Alexandromys fortis
CCCTCCCTCCCTCCCTCTCTCTCCCCTCCCTCCTTCTCTCTCCTACCTCGCTCCTTCCCTCTTCCTTTCTCCCTTTCTCTTTCTTTCTCTCTCTCTCTCTCTCTCTCTCTCTCACACACACACACCTGCTACCAAATAAATGAATAAAGTAACACAATTTAAACAACAGCAACACAACTTTCCTTAAATCTTTTACATTTTTGAGTGCTGTGGGTCCCCTGAGCCCAGAGTTTAGTCCCTCCCTTTCACTGCTCACCGGGAATCACGGGTTTGTACTGGTTTTCCAAGTGCCTGGCCTACCTGGGCAAAGAACAGAAAGGCCCATTCCCTGGGCATGGCAGTCATTGGATGACTTAAATATCAAATGCACTTCACCAAGATGGTGTTATTCTGTAGATGAAGTGAGTCTGGCTGATCTTCATTGGGACATGACTTTAAATTTTTTATTTTAATGTGTGTGTATTCACTTGTGTGGGTTGTGCAGGTGTGAGCTTGTGGGGATCAGAATATAATCTGGATTGTTGGTCTTCAGGTGCCTTCCAGTTTTGGCTTGAGTCAACATTTCTTTATAGCTTGGAACTTCATCACATAGGCCTGTCTAACTGGCCTATGCGCTCCCAGGGATCTGCCTGTCTCCATCTCCTGTCTCACTGTTGCTTAGGTTACCAGCACAGGTGCCAGCACACTCCCAGTTTTCAATATGAATCTAAGGATCCAAACTTGTGTCTGCGTGTAAGGCAGAGTCAACTAAGACATCTCCCAAGCCTGATACATGTAGTTTTAATTAACTAAAAAACTTGAATACAGAAAGAATGGGGCATACTGGAGTAGGGCTCGCCTGCAGATACTTTGCATGCATTGCGTTCAGAGAAAGTAAATTTGGAATTGAGTTAGCAGTTTTTTTTTTTTTTGAGTTAGCAGTTTTTTTTTTTTTCAACTCATTTGTGTGCCCCTTGCAAGGAAATGTTGGACACTGCAGTTTTTTCTGCAGTAATAAACATTATTTATTTTGGGAAATTGTAAGTTCTCTTGAAAATAAATAGTAATTTATTAATATATTAATTATAAAATAAATGCTCTGCATGGTGTATAATTTTCATAGTGCCAATGTACCGTCCTTGGTTTTCTTACCTTTTGATTCCTGTTTCTTCATGGCATGACATCAACCCATACCTCCTTCATGTTTGTTACTGGGTTTTTGTTTTTGACCTAATTTTTTTCCCCTCTTTTTGACATATTAGTGATTTCAACCATAGAGGAAGGCAGTGCTGAGGACCAGTGTCCATCTACTTCTGACACTACAATCCTCATCAGACCTAGGCCCTAGGCAAACATCAATCAAATTCAACACCGTGTGTGTGTGTGTGTGTGTGTGTGTGTGTGTGTGTATGCTGGTTTCCAGGCCTCTCTTTGTCTAGACCAAACTCACAGCTATATATGCCTTGCCGATTCTTGCCTGTGCTGGTTACTTGTAATAGTACTTATCTAATGAGCATGTGTATAACTCACTAAATATTTGTTAAATGATTGTGTTCGTCATTCCCTTGCCTTTTTTCCATTGCAGATCAGCCTGAAAGTCAGGGAACAGCCCTGCCATTGCAGGAGTCTGTCTCCCCTCTCTTGTCTCAGGGAACAGCCCTGCCATTGCAGGAGTCTGTCTCCGCTCTCTTGTCTCAAGCTATTCCGCTTTGGCCCCAGGATTGAATACTCCACTCAGCACAGCTGACAGGGGGATTGATTGTATTAACTTTTCTCGGAGATGGCAGATATTTGACATGCTATGAATCGGGCACGCGTCACGCCACTTTCACTGAACTTATCCCTGTGTTCCTTCCAGGTACATTTAGAACTTCTGACAGGGAGAAAAATCATTACATATTTCCTCCATGTTAGTTAAGTTATGGGCTGTTTTGGTCTCCATTTACATTTATTCTCTGAGTGTAGCCTGGCTGGCTTGCTTCTGTCTCTTTGTCAGTTCCAGTTATTTACGACAGGGTATCCATACACACTGCAATGAGTATGTCATCATTATATCTGTTTTTGGAGGGCATTTTTTTTTGGGGGGGGGGAGGTGGGGAATGCCTTATCTTCCCATTAGTCACATAAACAGCACACAAAATGGGTCTCCAGTGGCTGAGAATCCTTTAGTGACAGTTCAGATTGGTACATTTTATTTCAGTCTAATAACTAATATTGAGGTGATTGCTACTTTATGCTTTCAGATGGGTTTGTTACAGAGGGGTCTGCATTGCTTGAAAACACTGACCTGGCATCTGAATTTTCCTTATTAGCACATCCCTGCTGAAGAATTGATTTGATTAGTTTTGTGGCCCTTGGGTATTGGCCTGAGAAGAAGAGGTGGGGTTCAGGGAGGAGTCCTCTCATTGTATGGTGAGTCCAGTGAGAGAATGGGGCCAGAATGTCTTGAGGAAGCAGTGGAAAGGAATAATTTGCATTTCTGCAGTGGCTTCTGGTTTATGGAGGTCGGTGAAGCATCTCTTTCTTTGTGTCTAATGTTTGGTCTTTGACTCCATTGCTATATGAATTGATCAGTAAAGCGGGACCATAATGACTGTGCCCAGGCAGCTTGAATGCAGATTGAAGCAGGCATTAACCCTCTGACTGTCAAGCTTGGTTCTCTTTCTTTGACTTTTGAACCAGAAGTCAAGGAGAGCAGACCCACTATGGCCCTTTTTCCCCTAGTCAGTCTCACACGTCATCCCATCCTGAATCAGGAGCACCTACGTGCTGGAGTGCAGTGTGCAATGGACACTGATCGTCTGACCGTCTATCATCTCTTTGATGCTGGGTGACTGAGTTACATGCCGTCATAAATACAGTTAGCATCTATGTGGTTGGGGGTAGGTGGTTTAAGAGCTATTTTTGTTTGCTTTTAATAGCCAATAACTTCTTAGAAGAAGCATTGTGGATTTTTTCTTCCTTTTTTTGTTGCCGAATTATGGGCTTTGATAGATAATATGTGCATTTTGTGTTTGCTTTGGCTTTAATAAACGATTGTCTTTGATAATGTTTCAGATTACCTTGGGGCAGCTTTCAAACCTCTCACAGTACTGGGGCACTTCCCTATAATAATCTGTTTATTGTGCTGGTAATTTTCAGTTGTGGTGTTTAATTATTGATGCTTTATTGAAGGTACCTGGACCAGGAAGTAGTCCTTTGGCTCTTGTTGTATGGCCAGAGCCCCAGTACACTGTTATCTGTGAGTTCTGGAACTGTCTCCTAGAGCCAGCAAGTGGCCTGTAATAGTTTCTCTTAAGTGTTCTCTTGTGTTTTCATGTGGAGTTTAATTTCTCTCCAGCTTTTCTCATGGGCCTCGTGTTGGTTATGCGATCCTTTGGTGATAATGTAGATTGGTACGTTTTGTTGGTTCTGGGTGACTAATATCAAAATGATTGCCCTTTTTCCTTTCAGATGAGTTTGTTCAGCTCCTCTCAGATCTCTTTGCCGATATATGTTGAGGACCTTTAGTCTTGCTCTGCTCTATTATGTCCTTTGCCCACACGAAGCACCTAAGTAGACATTTGTCACCTCTTCGTTCTTTTGGTACATGACCTTGTCTTTGGTCCAGCTTGCATTTAGTACATTTCCTGGACCTAGGTGATTGTTCTTCAGAGACTTCCATACAGGCCACTAAAGGGGCTTGTTATATGCTGATTATGATTTATTAGGTTTTGTTGGGGCTCCATATTCTATATTTCCAAAAGTTCTGAATTGATCCTTCTGTTGGGATCAATTAGGGTCTTCCCACCATAGATGTCTAGATAAAGGTCATCCATACAACGATGAAGATGATCTGTATTATCAAATGAAAAGGAATGGGGCATCATCTAAAATAAAGACTGGGGAAGATAGTGCTTTCGGTAGAGGAAGGAATAGGACAGTGTGTGCCAGCCCTCTGGACCCCAGTTAAGTCTGAGGGAACAGTAAAGCATCATTTGCTCCTTTCATATCAGTGACAGCTGTGAGCCGGAGGGAGTAAAGGAAACTAGATTAGAAAGGAAAGGGACTCTTAGCATTGTGGAAGGGAAGTTTGGTGAACAGATACACATTTGGATAATCTAGGGGGGGGGTGCTAACTTGTGACAGAGATACTCTGTTAGTGAGATGATGACTCTTAATTACATTTCTGTTTTGTATTATTAAATGGAGAACCATTGATACTTGAGTGAGATGCAGATTTTTTTCCAGAGTGTGAAAGGATTTTTTTAAAATGTTGCTATTATGGCATAAAAGGTACTCTATGATATGGTCCATGGCTGCAGAGTGTGAGAGAAACAGGAAATCTCTGCACACTAAAAACATAACAAGTTCTTTAATTAATTTTGGTTTTTGATTCCTCTGCATTATCAAATTGTTTATTTTGGTTTCACGTTACGGCAAAAGTAATTTTTAAGCTGCTGGAAGGAACTATAGAGTGAGTATTGAGATAACGCTTTGCTTTTTAGCACGAAGTCCTTTGTGGATTTGGTTACTGGCATCCTTTCATTTAAAGGTAAAAAGTAGACCATATACCTTGTCTCTTGGACTCTGGCTGGATTAGTGCACAGTGCAGGTCAGATTTCTGCAAGGCTGGGGTCTGTGGGAAGACTTTAGTAACAAAATAAAAAGCTACCTTAGTGATTGTATTTCATGTGTTCCTTTCCCATATCCAGGAACATACTCTATACTCTGGATTTTTCTTACTTGAGAATGAATGTATTCCTCCTTTTGTGTGAGGCTTTGTAGCCTTGTGTCGGTTGTGGGATAATGTTCATTCTCCTTAACAGCTGCACTAAGAGCCGCTGGCTTTTTTCCTCTCCTACACGAAAGAACCTCAGAACAAACCTAGGCTCCTACTTCTCATGGATTCCCACCTCCTCTACACCAGGTAAACACAGATCCCTCTTTCTGTACCGAGGCTGGACATCACCTTAAGACCTTTCCTTCTACACTGTCCCTTGACCCTTCATCTTGCTGCTCTAGCTCTGCTGGCTACACATACTATTCTTATACTCAGGATGCTGCACACTAGTGCCTGTAGGGCAGGCACTGCATCTGACTCAGTATTATTGTGCATAATAGACCTTCCAGAAATCTCCATGAGTGTATAAATACATCCCATAGCTGTAGTTTTATTTTTGTCGTTCAGTCAGAGTGCTAACCTTTTGGTATTGTGGCTATCAGTTATACACCTTTCTGTTTCTTAATGAGAAATGTACTACATTAAATTTTTATTTTTATAGATGTGACAGTTTACTATAGAAATGAAGAAGAAAATACAAAGCATGATCCCTTGATCTGAAGGTGATCAAAGTTCACATTCTGCATAACTCATTGGAAAATACTCCATTTTTTTTTAAAATTAAAGATGGGTGCGTAGGAAATGAGGAGATAGTAAGATGGCCTAGATTGCTAAATAGTTCTGACTTCCCCCTCAGGTTTTTCCTCTCAAGTTTCGAGAGCCACTTGGCAAAACAACATGGGATGGAGAATGAACAGAAGTTCAGCATGAAAGAGTGAACCAGTTTGTGCTTAAGTCTTGGTGAATTTTGTCCCACTAGCACTTTCTGTTGTGGAATGTTTCCTTAGACAAGTCTCCACATTACTATTTTCTTTCTGTCGATCTGTTTGTCCCTGTCTCGCTCTGTCCAGGGACTCAGCGTGTAACCTTGGCTGGCACTGAACTCAAAGTAACCTTGCCTCAGCTAGTTGAGTGTGTGCTAGCTAAGGTTGTAGGTATACCACCAGATTCAACTATTTTCTTCTTAAAAAACCACTTTCCAGATTCCCGTGAGCTGTCCCCAATCAGAGTTCCTCCATGGTTTCTACTGTGTGTCCTTAGCTGTAAATTCCCCGGTTGAAAATGTGTGGAGTAGTCAGCAGTGCTGCTGCCTTCTGGTTCCTGTCCTGACTTCCCTCACGCTGGACTGTGACCTGGCAGTATATGATGAAGTAAACCCTTCCCTCCAGAGTGTTTATCACACACAGCAACAGGGACGAAACCAACACACTCCCAAAATATTTTAATGACATGGAAACTGCCTGTCAATCTTGTGTGTTTCCCGTCATGACCAGCCCTGAGTATGCTGTTAGGCTTCTCCTTCCAGGTAGGGAAATATTTAATAAAGGTCATTTGAAAGAAGTGATAAGGAACTTAGGAAGTGAATCAGTCTGGGCTGAGCTAGGGAAGTCAGCTTTTTCTACACACAGCTGATTAGAAGAGAGGGGAATCCCAGTGTTTTTTAAAAAATAAGAATTGAAATAGGAGCTTGTTTTTGTCCACTTTACACATTGACTTGGTATCACAGGACCTCAAGGAACGATGCCCTCCCCCCCCCCCTTGGGGAATAAAAGAAAAGTGAAGCTTCTTTTGCAGTCTGGAATATTTCCAGAAGTGTTTCTGTTGTTGATTTTGTAAAACTCTTGAAGTGAAATTGTGTGTTTTTTTTTTAATTCGACACTGAATAATAAAGATACCACAAAGTATAATTACGTAGCCACAGAAACCAGAATAAAAGCAGATGCTTAATTTGAAATGGGATTGAATATTCATATTGTAGGCAGTATGGATGGATTTGAGCAAAATTGGGGTTCCTCTCTCAGCCTGGGTAGAGAAAGAATTTCCACTTGCCTGTGCTAATGGGCTGTGGACCCAGGGTGGCACGAGTGTTGGTATTCTGGGTGGAAAGTGCCCCATGAGTACAAAGTGGTGAGTGCATTTCGCGAGAAGTACAGCCAGATCGGCCCGTCAGCAATAGCCGAGTGTAAAATTTCAGGTAGTATTAGCCTTGCAATTTTTTTTTTTACTGTGATCTTAAACCAACAGAGTAGCCTTGTGGGGGTTTATGATATAGCAGATCATCTGTTGTGCCCCTGACCTCTGCCCTTCTATGTATTCTGTCACTGTCTCTAAATTCAGCGCTTCTGATTAAGCAAACCCAGGCTAGGACTAAACTTAACCCAGAAAGAACCCTCCCTTCGAGATTCTAATTGGGCCTCTGTTTTCCGGCGGTCCAGCTCATGGGAATTCTTGATCATTCCCTGTTTGATGAACTGTGTTTGTGTGTTTAAGTGTGTTTGTGTAGTAATGCAGGTATGTGCATTAAGTGCTCTGCTTGTGCTCGTGATTGCTCCAGAATCTTGTGTAGTACGCGAAGGTTTGTGTTTAAATGCTGTGCCGTGTTGTTGGCTCACTTCAGAATCTTGAGGGTTTGGCACATTTTTCACTAGATCCTGGTTACTAATGCTCATCACCCCACGTGTAGGTTTTACAGCTTCCTCTTAAAAACCTGATTGTGTCAGAACTCCTGTTTTGTTGTAAACAAGGAAACTGAGGCTCAGAAACCAAGTAACCGCCACCGATAAAGGCAAGGTGGAAGGTTGCATCTTGTGTCTGGTAGACTTTGCAGGCTCACTTAAACACCGTATTTGAAAGTTTTTAATTTCTAAGACTTGAGGTCACGTTCTCACAGAGGAGTTTACTGGCAAGTTGAGCATTTTGAGTCATCCGTTGGAAGGAAGACTGTAAGTGCTAGCCAGCTCTGTGGCTGTTGAGTGCTTGGGCCCATGTCTTCAGCTGCTTCCAAGGAAAGAGGAAACAACACATAGACAACGTCGTCAGGTGAGTCAGGATTGCTCAGAGGTAGTGTTCTTTCTCTGCAGGCTGCCTCTTTGACAGAGGGCCTGCTTTGTCATTTTTATCACAGCTCAGAGGGATGGGCGTAAGAGCAAGATGACTTTATGGAGTCAGCTGATCTTTTAGGGTGTGGTCCAAGGGTGAGCAGGGCCTTTTTTTTTTGCTCTGGAAACAGTTATACTCCTCCTCTTTTTCAGAACCCCACCGTACTGAGGTTAAGATTAGCTGACATTTCATATATGCCTCTTTAGATTCTGTTTCTTCTGTCCATCTACATGGGAAGGAACTACTAACTACCCTGTTGTGCAACAGAAAAAACAAGCATTAGAAAGATTTCTGTGAAGAGGCAGGTATTGAACCCAGGTCTAAAAGATATTTTAGTCCATTTTAGGCACGTGATATCATCTGCCAAGAAAAAAAAGAAGTAAGGTTAGAAGTAGATGTAGTTTCTTTGTACTGTCAGCAGCCTAGAAGACTATACAATTGAATTCGGTGTTCTTCCTGACTTTCTGGGGAAAAAAAAAAATCCCATTTGGAGTACTTTAATAGGCTCAAGAAGGATTGTATGTAAAAAGCAGAATTTCATTAAGAAAGCATAAAGTAAAACGTGCCGGGCATGTTGGAATCCTCTCTTACTGCCTTCCCACGTTGCAGACATAACAAATTTAACCTCGGAATGGAAAGAGTGATTTGTCATAAAGCTTACCCAGAGGATAGTCTCAATTGGCAGGATGTGTCTTAAATGCTTAGGAGGCTTCATGCTGGACCCAGTTCAAGCTAATTTGATCTGACATTGAGTGCCTACTGTGTCCTCAGCCTATCCTAGGTGCTAAAGAAAGAGTGACAGATAAGTAATAAAACTGATTTCTGCTCTCACGGTGTTCACAGGAAAATAGGACAGATATGAAGTTAGCTGTACAGTATAGAGTGGTTGGTACTGAGGTAGTGGTTCAGATTACTCTGGGAGCAAATGATGGGGCTACCACTGCTCTAGCTGAGGAGAGTTTAGGCGGTCCTTTCTGTCTGGACTCTGAGGGGATCTAAGTAGAACATTCCAGGTTGGATACCATTTGAGCAAAGGCTGGAGGTGGAGAGGCCCAGGATAGGATGGGAGTGTCTGCTGCTTAGCTGAATAGTATGGCTCAGCATCTATTTTCATGGCAGTAATACTTATTGGCTTCATTTGCTCATTCAGTTTAGTTTGATAAAACTAATTAATCCCTGTCCTCTGTGTGTGCATTTTTGTGCATTTTTCTCCATTATATTTCTGTTAAGCTCTATATTTTGCTAGGGATGTGTGTGGGAGGGATTCATTTCCAGCTGAGTCCAGCTGCAATGAAAATGTCCTGTTTGACAAATTGAGGAATTAGATTATACCCATCTCTCCCCAAGAACCAGGACTTTAACTGTAACACCAAACATTCCTCGCGTGTGGTGCAGGATGGGAGGGAAGTAGTTATTTAAGGCTCCTGGATGTGTTGGCTAAGAAATTATTTAAATAAATAAGACTGTTGCTCTACTTGGTTAATGATACGGCTTCTGACTGAACCACATAGATTTTCCTCCATGGGAAACAGAAGCTGACACTGTGGCTGGCCCAGGGAGAAGCATAAGAATGGTCAGAACCTTCTCCTTGGAAGATTCACTGTTTGTGTGATTTCCTACTGGTTCCTATTTCAGAGCTTTTCATGTTCTTAAAATATGAAGGACCTGGGGCTTTCAAAAAAAATGAGGCCATTTGGAATTTTTGGTTAGCTGCACATTTATGATATTTGTGGAACTTTAAACAAGGTCTGTAATCGGCCTTCCAGGCCTTTCCCCACAATTTACGGTGATAGAGTTGAAACAGCTGACCTCACCTCTTATACAGTAACCCCTCCAAAAGGAAATGAATAATTCCAAAGTCCAGGATCTTCACCCTAAACTGAGACAGTTCTTGGAGCATAGGACATGTGTGTAGTAGATTCATCAGTTTCAGGGGAAAGAACCCAGTCAGAACGATGGCTCTCTTTAGCATCCTTGGCAAGGGAAGCTCTATCCCGTACTTCACCACAACTGAGTGTTACGTTTTGAGGGGAAGGAGAACCAGGGTTGTTGTTGTTTTAAATGGCCCAGGAAATGTTGTGTCACTCAGAAGCAGCAGTTGTAGATTAGGTCCAAAGCTAAGCTTCGGGCAGTTAGAGGGCTCCCATGCAAGTCAGAGACACCCATGAACTGACCACCCATTGGCAGGAAATAGGCACTTTTGAGAATAGTGAGGGCCAAAGTTCAACTCATATCAGTCAAGGTAAATAGTTCCTGGATCTCTACTAGTCTGTGCAACACTTACCTCGTCTAGGTGTCAAGTCTCTAAATTGTTGTTTTTAACAGCTTTGTGTCTTAACATTGACCATGTTGCCCATGGAAATAACTAGGTGCAGTATTGTATGATCAAAATATTGTTATGTACATCAGAGGGCTGACACTGGGGGCTTCTTTCACTTAGCAAAATTACAGTAATTTCTCCTCCCTTATTCCCCAAATTAATTTACATTTGTGTAGAAAATAATGTGAATCTTGTCACACGTGCCTTCACTATTTCTGGTATTTGTTGGCTGCTGTAGTAAACACATAGTTAAGATTGTAGGCTTTGGCAGTGTGGTCCTTGCTTGCAATTATCTGCTGTATCATGTATTAATTGTATGTATCGGTCAAGTCATGATGTTCTTACTTGTAAAGGTAAAAGACTCAGATTTAGTCCTGTATTTTATGTGTATAGATCTTTTGTATGCATGTGTGTCTGTGTACCACATGTATGGTGATCCTGGGAGATCAGATCCCCTGGAACTGAAGTTAATGGACAGTTGTGAGCCACCAAGCTGGGAACCAAACAGGTTCTTCAGGAAAAGCAGCCAGAACTTTTAACTGCTGATCAATCTATCCAGCCCCCAGCCCCAGGGGTTTTTTTTTGTTTGTCTGTTTGTTTGTTTTGTTTTTGTTTTTTGTTTTTTGTTTTTCCGAGACAGGGTTTGTCTGTGGTTTTTGGAGCCTGTCCTGGAACTAGCTCTTGTAGACCAGGCTGGTCTCGAACTCACAGAGATCCGCCTGCCTCCGCCTCCCAAGTGCTGAGCCCCAGGGTTTTCAATGAAGCTAGATTAGAATATAGTTGAAATACTGTTGTCTAAGTTGAAGTGCACAGTGAACCTTCCCACTGTGGCTATGGCAAGAGTAGGATTATAAGGTAACGAGCACCTGTATGTTTTGCTCTGCAAAACTGGCCTCATATTAAATAGTTTGAAGCCTTTGCTCTTCCCTTAGTCTTCTACCCAATGACCTTGGTGATATTTTTGCTGTTTAATTTGCAATTTTATTTTAATCCATTCAGAGAACGGAATTTGTTGGTTTCGTTTTGCTTTTGCATATTTGCAGAGTTGTACTGTTAATTTAAGGACATCTTATCACCTAAAAAAAAAAAAAAAAAAAAAAAAAAAAACCTCATACCCACCAGCAGTCGCCATTTTCTCCCAATCCCTTAGTCACCATTTCTCCCTTCCCCCACACTCGTCTATTGGTATTTCTGTGGAGTCGTGTGTTTAACTGTACCTTTAATGATCACACAGTATTCTGGTATGTGAGGTAGCTTAATTTAGTAGTTACCCCACTACTGCTGATTTTTAAGTTATTTCACTATTTTAGGCAATGTTCATTTTGCCTCTCTTGAATTCTTTCACTCCAGTTACCTGGGAGCCCTATAATTAGATAGAGAAGTAGCATGAAATCTTAACTGCTCTCTACCCTGTTACACATTGTGCTATGCAGCGTTTTGGGGGAAGCCTGTAGTGTTCAGGAGCAACAAGCAGCTGATCTGATGGCTGTGATGCTGCACTGGGGGCCAGTAAGGATATTGAGCAAAGCCGTTGGAAGCAGACCGAACAAGGGGCTGTAGGCTTTACCAGCTGTAGAATTAGGGTCAGTCCCAGGCCCAAGTACAAACGATGGTAGAGCCACAGTGCAGGGGAAATATTTGTCGCATCTGCCCTGGAGAATGCTCATACCAGCTGCAGTATGCTGTGCCTGAGTCTAAAGCATCAATAGACTTAGGGGAAAAGGGATCTGGAAGAAACAGACTGCTCATCATCTCTGGAGATCTGTGGGATTGTTTTCCAGTTCCAGCGCTGGGAGACATGCTGTGGAGAAACACATTAAGTTTATGCTTTGCTTTTAAATGTTGATATTATCCCAAGGGAATCTTTCAGCTCACGTGCTGTCTGGTGATCTTAACACTATCAGATTTAGAATATTTGCATTCACTTGTTTTGGGTGTTCATCCTTTGCTGGACTCAGCAAGGACACATGTCTAATTCACTATGATTAGCCTCCAGGAGGCTGCTCAAGCCTCTTTGAGGGGAGATTGAAAATGAAACTCATATAGAATGGAGTGGCTAGCATTTACATCTACAGGCTCTTCATGGTTTGTACCAAAACATATGTTTTATTTGTGTAGGAAACTGCTTAAGTCCTGTGAGCATCTTTATATTTAAGTGGGGACTTCTAATGTAGAACTGACTTTTATAACAATGTCAGTAAGGAGGAAGGAGAGCAGGCTTTGCAGGCAGGAACATGAGTACTAGGCTCCTGATAGTGGACTTGTCAAAGCAGACTCCCGTTCCTTCCTGTACCAGTGCATTAGGGGTTTCTCAGTCCTCAGTCACTGTGCTCTTGGATGTGATACTGAGACCTTGCAGCAGTGTTGTATGTCACCCCACACTTAAGCCTGTCCTAGCTCTAGCAGCACTACTTAGTAATTTAGATAGACACTTAAGGCTAGGTGCTGTAGAGTTCAAAAGGCAGGAAAAAAAGCTTCCAGCTAGATAGTCAAGTCAGCCCCTTGAAGGTTACTTAACTTTTTTTTTTCTTCATTCATTTCCTCACTGGGTGCATATTTCAACACAGTGGTGTTGATCCGTTATAAGGCTACATGAGGTTACTGTTACAAATTGCATGATGGTTTGAGATCAGTTAACCTTTCTGAACCTCAGTTTTGTCATGTACAAGTGAAGAGAGGAGCATCTATCTCACCAGCATTTTATAAGGTATAGAGAGACAGTGCAGGCAGTGTGTTAGCCTAGCTGTAACATTGGGCAGCTGGCACGGCCAGCATGTGGTGCCTAATAGTTCATGTGGTTATAGCACATGATTCTGCTTTGTGTGCAGTAGCTAGTGTGTTCTGATGGTAAAGCTGTTATGAAAAGCTATGCTCTTTGTAGATCCCCTATGCCTTGCCTTGCAACTTGTGTATTTGAACCCATAAAATGCATAGTTAAACACAGCGTCTTTTATTTTGCCTAGAGGGTAAGGATAACAAACTAACGTCTTTCTCTTAACACAAATTGTGTGGTGTGGCTACTCAGTTCACAAACCAGGTATGCTCGTAGCCGTGGTGGGTCTTTTCTCACTGAGCGAGTTTTCACTTCAGAGCTGCCTGGGCCCTCCTGAGGATGCCACTCCCTAGTTATCACCCTCTTTTTTTAGAGCCTCAAATGTCTTAGATCATCTCTCTCTGGCTGCCTCACCAGCTCTGTTAGGTACCAATTAGCTAAATCCTCTGAGTCAAACATCAAACAAGAAGCCAACATTCTACAAGGGCCTAACGCTTCTGGTTAGGAACAGTTGGCCAATTTGGCACAGTGCTCCCGGGTTCTGAAGAAAAGATCATTACTTTGCTCTACCTCAAGCTGGCATACTACTGACCTTTTATAAACATCCAGAAATGTCAGGTTAACTTCCTTTTCTCTCTCTTCTCTCTTCCCCCTCCTCCCTCTGTGTTGCTTTTCTGCATTTTGCTTTGTTTCCCCCATTACTGGAGATAGAACCTAAGCTCACCTGGATGCTAGACACGATCTGCATCACTGGTCTATAGCCCTGTTTTTAGTTTTTCTGAGGAGTCAATCTAAATTGCTCAGGCTGGCCTTGAACTCACACTGTAGCCCATGCTAATCTTGAAATTGTGAGCATACTGATTGATGTAGCTTCCTGAGCAGCTGCGGTTAGGCCTGGCTCCAATGCTGACTTTCAAAGCACATTTGACAAAAGAAGACAGTTGTAATTAGGTTTAGCTTCTTGACCATCTGTTGTGGGCCAAGCACAATGCGAGATGTGTTGCATTGTTACTTCATTTTATCTATCAGGAATTGGTATATGTTTTGTGATAATTAAAGCCTTACATCTCTCAATAAAGGAATGAGTTCTCTGGAGTTTATGAAATGATGAGAGATTATTGTTTCCTTAAGATTCTTTTGTATTACTTTGTAGTTTGTATGTAATTTGTATGTCTCTGTGAAGTTATGTGTATGTGAGTGGATCAGTGTCATGTCCCCTAGAGCTGAAGTTACCAGGTGGCTGCAAGCTGCCCAATGTGGGTACTGAGCACTGAACTTGACTTTTCTGCAAAAGCAGTATTCTGTGTTAACCACTGAGCCATGTCTCCAGCCTAGGATAAAGATTTAGATGTGTAGGTAGACATACTATATCTTCCTGGCACGTCAGCTTTACTCAAGCTGGAGTGGTAGATGTACTTAGACCATTTATATGATTAGTAATGACTTCTTATTTTTAAATACTCATGTGGTGCGGGACAATTGTCTGTATTCTGTCAATTATGTTTTAAATAAACGCTGATTGGCCAGTAGCCAGGCAGGAAGTATAGACGGGACAACCCAGACAGGAAGTAGAGGTGCGGCAATGAGAACAGGAGAATTCTGGGAAGGAGGAAGCCCATTCCTCCACAGTCCTGTCGAGACACTGAAGAAGCAAGATGTGACCTGCCCTGCTGAAAAATGTACTGAGCCATGTGGCTAACATACTAGAATAATGGGTTATATATTTTATAAGAGTTAATAAGAAGCCTGAGCTAATGGGCCAGTCAGTTTATCATTAATATAGACCTCTTTGTGATTTCTTTGGGGCTAAACGGCTGTGGGACCTGGGGGGAGATCAAACACCTAGACAGGACAGAAACCACAGTCAGCAGTCTTGAAAATATTAGAGAAGTATACGAAAGATAAGCAAAATATTGGTGATAAAACACTTTGGGTATTTAGAGGTGGGATAAGATTTCAGTTGGTAAAGTACTTGCTGTGCAAGCATAAGGACCTGAGTTAGCTTCTCAGAAAGGCAGGTATAGTGGCCTTCATCTAACTCTCAGAACTGGGGAGGGAGAGGCAGGCAGATACTTAGGACTTGTTAGTTCCTCAGCCTAGCCAAATTGGTGACAAGGTGGATTGCACCTAAGGAATGATAATTGAGGTTGTCTTCTGACCTATATATGCATGTACGCATTCATAAACCTACATACACTTGGGAACATATGTACACACAAAATTTATATGCTTAGACTATGTCTTTTAGGTTGTGTCCTCTAACTTCCAGGGATGCTTTATAGCACAGTTAAAAAGACACTCCTTGTTAAGTCCATTTTTCTCATTTTTCAGTTGTGGAAAAATGAGCTCCCACAATTCATGTCTCTTATGGTGGGACTTGAATTCCCAACTCAGTGATTGTCCTTTGACCTTTCCCCAGGCCTGCTTCTCCTTACCGGCCAGATGCTCTAGTGCTGGATCAGACATCTCAAAGCCCAAGTAGACGGACAGAGCTGAATGTCAGCAGTATTGACTGAGGTGGATTGTATCATGCACGAGATTGCAGTGTCCTGTGAATGGCAGGCTGGCCTCTTCACCAGTGGAGGTTGTTCTACATTGCACTATAGCAGACGTGCATTTCCAGGGAGCTAACTACCCTTTAAGGTTTTACAGCTGCTCTTCTGGAACAAGATAGAACAATACCAGAGATTCAAATTATTGCCTTGCAGTTAACAGAATTTTGAAGTTTTGAATTAAATTTTTCTAGATCAGTACTCATGGCTTCATCTTGTCTGAAGTGGTTTTGTTGTTGTTTTTATTTATTTGTTTTAAGCGTTTCCTTTTAGAATTAGATAATTAACCTTTGGGTTATTTACTTATTGTTGTTCCAGTGCCTTAAACCAAAGAATGGGTGTATTGCATGGTCTGGTAAAGTGAACTAGGGCAGTGGTGTTGATGTCTGCTGACCTGGTCAGTGGTTTGTTTAGGTAATTTTATTCTTTTCCATAGGTGAACTCTACTCTCAGACTTTTCTATTGCAACTGAGAAGTCCTGTGTTTCTATCACTGTATATTAGGGGAAACTAAAAACAAAAGGCCCTTGCCTTTGGTACAGTAAAGAAAGCTAGATCTAGGTTGGCTACATTTTTATTTTTGTTTTGTTGTTATGAATTTGTTTGGAGTTTTGTTTTAAGCTCAGTTTTCCCCCGCAGTTCTTCCTGCCACATAGTGACCTACTTGTCTTGCTGTTTTTAAGTCTGTGTGTCCGGTCTTATTCTGTGTTCTCCCTCCCCTTCCTTTTGAGAGAGAGCCTTGCAGTATTGTCCAGATAGTCTTGAAATAGTAGATTCATACGATCCTTCCATGTTGCTGGCACTGTAGATGTGCACCATAGCACCCAGCTCTCCCTGTGTTCCTCATTTCACCAACTCTATAGAGATCTATGATATGTGCTAATACTTACTTCTTTCTTTCTTTTTTTTTTTTTTTAATAAACACAGGGTCTCTACATAGCACTGGCTATCCTGGAACTCACTATGTAATCAGGCTGATCTGCCTGCCTCTCTCTCCTGAGTACTGGCATTAAAAGCATGCACACCACACTGAGCTAATATTTCATTTTTGCAATGAAACCTTTTGGAAAGCATGATAAATTTGGTATTATATTTATATAATTGCTTTCTAGTTGTGAAATTATGCCTCATTTTTTTTAAAATTCCACAGCACAGTTTTGAGAATTCTGTATGAGATGAGACTATACTAAAGTATCTATGAATTACATAGTAACAACTGGTATTTAATGCATCACATATGAAGTACATATGGAGTAAAGCATGCCTCATAGAGCTGTATATTCTGCATTCATCACTATTAAATGATGTGGCTGTCTTCAGTTAGTAAAAAAATTTACCTTTTGCTTGTGCCATTGTATTTACTTCTAGTTATTAATGTTGGTTTCTCCATTCCTTTTTTCCTTTTTAAAACAGAAATGTGTATGTGTGTGTCTACATGAGTTTATGTATACCCCATGCATGCCTGATCTCTTGAGTTACAGGCTGTTGTGAGCTATTTGATATGGATGCTGGTATGGAGTCAGTGCTTTTAACCGCTGAACCTTTTCTTTAGCCACCTTTTTTTATTATTATTATTTTATTTTAAATACACATGTTTTACCTTTTAGGAAGGAACCTTGACAATTGAGTGTCTGAGTCTAAGGCTTTCACATGTTCCATGTTCCATGAGTTAATCTTCCCAGTGGTGGATAGCTTGCCTTGACAGAGAAGGTAAGCTATGATTTTCCATGCCCAGGGTTTGTAGACTGTTTGCTCATTTCTGGGCTGCTCAGTGTTCTCACATCCTACATGGAAGACGCCCACTACCTCCCCAGGGCCTTAGGGCAAGAACTCACTACCCCTTGATCCGAGTTCTTCTAACATTTGTTCATTACCTTTCTTTCACTGGGGCCACAGTCTGTTAGATAAGTGCCAGGGATATTTCTCAACATTTTTTTAAAATTCATTTTTAGTCTTAGTTTCTTATAGGACAGACGGGGCTGTCTTAAAATTAGCAGCAGCTGTAGGCTGCTCCTGGCTATGTGAGTCAATGCCACACTAACTTAAGTGAAGGTACCATTCTATTTCTGGCGGCACAGGTTTTACTTGCCATCTTTTGAGCATTTCTCCCAAGGTGTTCAGCTTCCTTTGCTGTTTTTTCTCCAGTTACCTACAGTCCTTGCTACAGAGTCGATGAACATTGTGAAAACATTTAGACAGACCAACAGTGCTACAGACTGTAGGAATGACTTCCATAAGATCTAAGAAGTGATACTAATTTTCTTCAAATGATGCAGCTTTCATTTTTGTGTCGAGGTTTCACAGCTTTCTAGATAGCTAGTGCTGGGGCCAGGGAATGTTGCTGGCCTTCTTTCTTCTTTGTCCTGCTGGTATTTTTTTCCTACTGACCATCGCATTTCCCATTTCTATGGACAGTTTCTTATTTCTGAGACATGGAAAAGGTTTCATCCATGTTCTCTGGCATATTTCAGTTTTAAGGTCTCAATTTTGAAGGCAGGTGCTAATACATCCTCCCTGGCTATTGAGATGATCAACTGGGATGGTATGTTGAAAGGACAGAGGAACAGTCATGTGCATTGCCCTAGGCTAGGTTGTTTCACCTGCTGACACAGACACACCATTGCTATGAGAACACAGGAGATCTTCCTGAAAACATAAGCAATAGTAATCCCCCTTGTGTTTCCCTCTAACCCCACAGCACAACAAATGCTCATCTTCAGAAAGCACCATCTGGTCCACGACTCCATCAAACTATTAGAAAGTGCTTTTCCATTTTTGTCTTGTCATAGAAACCACCACTGGGTGATTTTTATACAACCATTTGTAAAGAGTTTCCTCTTCCCCATTTAGCAGTTCTGCCTGTAGACATGCAGCAGCCATTTCTTCAGGTCTTTCCTCAGCAGCTCCAGTGTCCCTTGTCATCTCAGTGTATCTTGCTGCCTATGTTAGTACAGCTCATCAGAGGAGAGTAACTTCTGACTTCTTCTGCATCCCTGCAGCCAATATTACCTGATTCACAGTTGTCATTGTAAACCAACAAGTGATACTTAAAGGATAGGGATGAAGGCCGAGGAGGATATGTAGAACTCCGTGGGTGACTGCCTGACTTACTTGAATGAATTTACATTGGGTAAATTTACATTTACATGTAATATAAATGTGCGTGTACATTACACGAATTTACATTGGGACCATTTATGAACATCTGCTGTATTCCAGAAAGTATTAGTTCCGGTGACAGAAAAATAGTGTGGCCATGGGCCTGAGGCCTCCAAAGCTCACAGTGCAATTAAGTGATTTTCAGCTGGAACACGGAAGCTAGTGGGCGGTTCTCTGTCAGTACCTGTGGAGGCTCCTGTGGAGCCATCAATGGTGGCTGGCTTGATATGGGCATAGAGACTACAAAACATCTTCATAGAGGACACGGGCCCAACTGGATTCAGAGTGGATCACCCTCAAATCCCCCCCCCCCCCCGGCATACTCCAGGGTGGAATCACATCAAATCGACTGAGAGGAGACTAAGCGAATCAGAGTTCAGCCCTCTTCCTACAGTTCCAGAAAACTGTGATGGTGTGTTGAGCCGTTTTGGTTTATCGTTAAGATGGTTTCCCCTTCCAGAGCCAGTCCCTCTCAGCAGGTGTTGGTTGTAAAGTGGAGAATATTAGCAGCATATTAACTGTACGTCATTTGCTGATGTGGGGCAGGAGAGCGAGAAATAAAATGACCGTCATTCTTCTGAATTAGTCTGGTGAAGAAACAGCTATATACTGTTTTTTTAATTTTATTTTTTCTTTTTGACATATCTGTGATGCCTTCCTAAGGGTTATATTTTAGACAGTTATGGAGATTACAAGGGGAAGCAAAGTCGTTATTCGTCTGGAGGTATATGAGGAATCAAATGATGCCAGGACCCTGGAAGCATCCTATGACGACAGCGCTTTAGAGACACGCGCCATCAGATCTCTTTAGCCATTAATGGGTTATACTGGAAACTTTTTATTGTTTGCTATCCATTATTTTATTCTTGGCTTGATTTAATTGGAGTTAGTTAGAGGTGCGTATTACAGGGAGGAAGAGCCTCACACGAACGGAAGCCTTAATGTAACAGGTAATTTCTTTGTCAACCCAGATGCATCAGGATATAAGCCTAGAACCTCAGTCTGCACTGCTGTTTGACATACAGACCTGCTTTTGTCTCTGCTACCTTTCTTGGTGCGTAGCTTCCATCCTCATCGTCACACATTTGGCTTAAGAATGCTGCAGGACCGCCAGCTATCATTCATGACATGCAGATTCTAGAAAGAAAAGAAAAGCCACCCCAGCCCTCAGTAGACTGGGATGGAAGTATTGGTGTGAAGTCAAGGCTAGCTTGGGTTATAATGTAAGAACCTGTCTCAAAAAAAAAATCAGATAAATAGGAAAAGTAAAATTGGACCATCTTAGCAAAGTCACTTGATGCTAGAACTGATTACATCTGGCTGTCAGGCTGAGGAATACAGCTTTTTGTTCCTACCAAAAACAGTTCTGTTGTCAAGGAGAAATGGAGACTGGATTTCAAGGTAGGTAGTCAACAGAGCCTTACAAAGCTAGTCAATTTGTGGAGAAGAGAAGAGATAAGCTCAGTACCACTCTGCTGAGGGGGGTCAAGTTAGGACTGAATTTGCTGGTTCAGATCCCAGAATTAACAGTTGTGGGTTAGATGGAAAAGTCACTATAGCATTGGTGTCCTTGAACTCAGTCGAGAAAAGCCTCTCTTCCTCTCAGAAGATACTGTTAGGCAGAGCCGGTGACACAGTCTTGTAATCTCATCTACTAAGGAGGCTGAAGCAATGGAATCACAAAGTCGTGTCCTTCATAAACAAAAAAGTGAGTTCAAGCCAGCCTGGGCAGCCTTGTGAGGCTGTGTCTGAAAATTATGCCACAAGCACAGTAGAGACTGGCGTAGTAATGGTGGATGTGGATGCTAATACAAAGACAGAGTAGCTTTGGGAGGGAGGAGCTAATGTCTTGTAAACTGTAACAGGCAGAAGTGCTTCTCCAGCCATAGAAAAGCTGATGGGTTGGTCTCCAGCCAGAAGACACAGACAGGCACAGGGGCGCTGACCCCAGCCAGAGGAAGGTGAAGCCTTAAGCCCTGGAGGAGGAAGGTAAGTAGAGTTCACCAGGAAAAGAGGAAGCTGGAAACGAGGAAGAGTTCACAGGAGAAGTATTGGTGAATTAGTTTGAATGCTGAGTGGGTTTGTTTGGGCCTTTCCCTATAATAGTCATCCATTTAAATTTCCAAGCAGATAGATGAAATGTTAGCTGGGGATATGGGCATATGTGTTTGTATCACTCAGCACTGGAAGGAGTAGACTGCTTGATGGAGTTGTTCTGTCTGGGTAACCACAAGATAGCCCATAGCTGAGGAGCACAGCTGATCTGTTTCTGGACGTGGCCTATCCTAGAGTGCCACCTTCTCTGAGGCAAAGAAAAGGAAAAGCCTTTCTTTTCCCTGCTCTGTGTTTGGCTTGTATAGTTTACCCTTTCCTCTGTTATTGTCTCTGTTGCTTAGACTGGGTATCATCAACAGCTCTGTTGGCACAAGGCCATGCAGGGACCACTTCCCCATTGTACAAATAATGTCAGAACGCAGAACTGGGCCCCTTGTCTCTTCTGCATGCCCCAGTTCGTCTATACGGTGACTGTGTAGTGTGAGGATTAAGTAAGCTGCTATAAAGAAAGAGGCTCAGCCCCATTGTGACGGTACAGCTGGTGCTGAACAAATGATCAGTTGTATCTCACACTCTCTTTCAGTACCTCATAAAAAGTGGTATGGAGGCTCGGAAGTGATCAAGGATATCACAATGTAAAAGGTTTTGCTCACTTAGAAGAACTAATGTGTGAGACTGAGTGGAGGAATATGCTTACCTTTGTGGCCCAGGGTGAGAGCCTCTTCTGAAAAGTGACCTTCTCTGGCCCAATTGAGGGTGACTCATTCTAGTCTTCCATAGATAATGATCATTTGCACGCAGTACTTCTATTTTCAAATTGACTTTCTGTGGCACTGATTAGTGCCTCGTGAACTGTCAGCCAGTCTAAGGGCAGATTGTAAAAATGTTTGTGCTGAGGAAGCCAGTGCACTAGGGCCATCCTGAAAGGGAACGAGAGAACAAGAGAAGAACGAGGGAATGTTGGGGAGTTTGCACCTTCTGTAGACAGGATGCCTCTTTGCTGGGGAAGAATTGTTGTCTTCCACTGCAGACTGTTCAAATAGTCTGAGCTCATGGTGGAGAATCATGGGCTTTTTAGTCACAAAGAATGTAAGTGGTGTTTAAGGTAAAACTGCTTAAGTTTTGATTATTCTGAGTTATTAGTTTTAGGCATTGAAGTTTTCCTTTAGCTGAAACCTTTTGATGTCCTGTGAGGATGTTAAGAGCAATTGTTCTGTTTTCAAAAGGAGTGTCTTGTGTTCAGATTGTGCCACCTGATTTGACTGTCTAACTAGAGTTCTGTGACTGCAGATACAGAAATTTTGCCTGAAAGGTGTTGCTTTAGAACAGTTACTTTCTCAGACCCATCATTGCATATCAGAATAGCAGTTTCTTTTTAATAGCAAGCCGAGGAAGGAGAGCTAAATTCACATATGATCTCACTGACTGAGGGCAGCAAAGACAGAGAAGGAACTGAGTGTCCCTTTAAAACATTCCAGTAGAAGGTCACTTTGTTTTGGTGAAGATGGAGAATGTGTTTGGGAGTGGTATCCCATCAAAAAATACCTAAATTTTTCTGTAGGTCATAGCGAGTTGTGCTCACGGGATTCCGAATAATTTTAGTCACTTAGTCCTTCAGCCCACCCACTTCCTCTCCCAAAGGGCACTACAACTCCAAGAGAATTTGGTTAATGGAGATGCATTTATAGTTCTTCCATGAAAACCTAATAAACTCTTAAGGGAGGCCGAACATGGTGGCACATCATGAGGTAGGCCTATATCTAATTGTGAAACTACAGAGTGAATTGCAGGACAACTGGGGATACACAGAGAAACCCTGTCTTGACAAAGAAACAAAAACAACTGTAAAGAAGATTGACAACACGGTGTACATACCTGTCAGGGAAATGTCCTTCCCTAAGCAGGTGTGCGCTTGCTCTGTCTTAGCTTTGTGACTGACCGCTAAGTCAGATCAGGTGTCTGAAATCGAGCATTTGATATTCTCCCATGCTGCTCCTTCTCTGGTCTTTACGGTTGAGTCACAGAGGCAAACCCAAGTCTAGAATTCTAGGATCTTCTTGAAAAGCTAAACAGCTGTTCCACAGGAGAAAATGTGTGTGCTAAGCTTTGTCTCCCATCGACATCCGCTTTAGGCATTGATAGATTGAGT
Organism: Alexandromys fortis; assembly: GCF_014885135.2. NCBI lineage: Eukaryota > Metazoa > Chordata > Mammalia > Rodentia > Cricetidae > Alexandromys > Alexandromys fortis. The sequence goes on from NW_026067930.1 coordinate 10,962,399, forward strand.
TTCAGACCCCCATGTTGTAGCACAAATGTGTCGCTGGGATTTCTTTAGCCTTATTTTCCTAATCTGCAAGTTGAGAGCACAGTGGCATTTGGAATGGTTGACCACCAAGATCAATACACGTGTGAGTGCCTAACACAGCCTGCAACCCACAGGGTTCTCTCTAGTTTTTCTCTAGCCATACCATCAATTTTTCTCAGATCTAGAAAGCCATTTTTGAACAGGCAGAATAAGCCAGTACTCCTCAGACTTTGTTGTTTGGACTTACCTGGAGGGCTTGTTGGAACAGGTTACTGGGCTCCACCTGTAACTGACTGAGTGCACAGGCCAGGTGTGCAGCCTGAGAATCTATCTGCCTGCCTTTCCCCTCCCTTCTTCCCTTTCCTTCATCCTTCCCTTCCTCCTTCCCTCCCTTCTTCCCTCCCTTACCCCCTTTTCTTTCCTCCCTTCCTCCCACATCCTCCCCTCCCTCCCTCCCTTGATTTTCATTTATGTGTGTATGAGTGTGTTTGTGTCGTGTGTGTTCAGTGTGTAGTGCTGTGGTGCACATGTGGGGAACAGAGAATGGAAGGAGTCAGTTCTCTCCTTCCACTGTGTGCGTGCTGGAAATGGAACACAGGTGGCTTCACCTGCTAAGCTGTTTTATTGGCCCGAGAGAATTTGTAGGAGGTGCTGAGGCTGATGCTGCTGGCCTAGTACCACATTCTGGGGCCACAGAGATAAGTCTAGGAGTGCTCTTCTTGCTGTGCAGCAAGCACTGTGGATGGTTCAGAAGGTCTTGAGAGGATGGAGTCTTAAAGTTTAGAAGCAGCAAAGAGCTAGATATTTGAAGGGGGTTATAATAGTTCTGTAAGAGAGGTCATATTTTTCTCATCTTTAAGATACATTTAAGGCCATGAGGCCTATGGCTGTTAGTGATCCCTGTGAGTTTCTTCTTCATTCCCTTGGTGGCTTGCAGAGCCTGCACCCCTGCTGCCACACTGACATTTTGTTAAAGTTGGTTTCTTCATTTTCTTTACTCTGTGCCAGGGAGGGAAACAGTATTGCATTAGAAAATTTCAAAACATGTAAATGCCAGAAGGATTAGTAAGCCCCCATCTTCAGCAGCCAGCTTGAGTAGTCATCAACTCACTGCTTCCCTTCCTCATAGGCTTCCTCATGTTCCAACTGTGCTATTTGAAGCAGTTCCCATCAGACAGTTTTATTGATAGTTCATTGTTCATCTGTAAAAATAAGAGGTCTTACAAGTACAGTGCCACTACCACACTTGGAAACTCACAATAATTCATTAATGTCTTTAAATATTCAGTATGGCTTTAGATTTTCTCAATAGTTTCAAATGTTGGTTTGTTCAAATCAGTATCAAAATAAAACTCCACGGTTTTGTTTAATACGTTTGCCTCTGCCCCCTTCCACCTCCCCTAGGAAATTGTTAAAGCATTTGTCACACAGTTTCTGCATTCTCTGCAGAGACTTGGATGATTTACCTGACCCACCATTTCTCTGCTTCCTCCAAGAAGATCTTGAGGTTTCCCCAGGATTTATCCTTTCCTCGTGCTTTGAAGAGATGAAGTGATGCTTATTTGTTTTAAGAAGCATGTGATGGACAGATGGTGTGTTCATTCTTGTTCTCTATTTTTGGTGTTCAGGCCAGCCAATGGGTTCAGGTGTTGTAAGGCAGTTGCTTTTTTTTTTTGCCCCACCCCCAACATATCATCTGACTGAGGAACTTTTAGGAGGAAGAATTAATAGGGAAATACAAGCTGCATCATCTAATAATTTAGTATTCAGAGAAGCATTTGATACAGTGATATACTGTTCCCACGAGACAGTGTTACTTCATCTGTTTGCTGATGTGTTTAATCTAACGTAAGCCTTCTTCCCCAATCTCCCTAGTATTGGGAATGCAGGCATATACTCCCATGCCTGGCTTATTCTCACTAGTAATCTACCCCTGACAGCTTCTTTATGTGTTACTTTACATCAGTTCTATTAGTCCATGACTGCAAACTGTCTATTGTATGTCCTTGCTCTGGGGGTGGCTGTGAGGGACAGCATAAAGTTAGAAACCTACAGATTAAGTGATCCTTGGCTGAAATTTTTCTCACATATAATTTAGATGATCTTAGGTTTCAGCTGCTTGGGACTGCCCTACTTAATACTGTAGTATTCTCAGAAATAATGGACTGAACATGCATGCTTCAACTACACCAAAGACTGCGTAATAAAGCTATTTCTGAAGAATCTGAGTTACTTCCTAATGTGTATTAAGCTAGGACAGGGCCTTGATTTCATGATATGATAGAGTAGTATCTCAGGAAGGACTTTAATGGCATGTGTTCTTCTCTTTGGTCCTGAGAGGAGGTGGCTCCCTCTTGGTCACATTAGTTTGCTGTGCGGAGCTCCATAGTGAGAGCACTGGATGGGCCTGGTGTCTCCTGTCGAGAAAAAGGCCACGTCATTTTCTTCAGGGACCGGAAGGTTCTGCCTTTATTTAGAATCCCAGAGGTCTGTAGCTTGACCTTCTAAAGCCATCTGAACTTGATTATGCAATTTGAAGGGTAAGCCATTTGGCAAGTAAGGATTGTCTGGTGTTGGCATCCAGAACATTATGGAAAACTGACAGTGGTGTATAGTTCTGAAGACAAGGAAGAAAAGTCTGCATGACTCTGTCCCTCAGTCCAGGGTGACCTGCAAGGAACTTGGAATTCTGTGTCCTCATCTCCACGAAGGTAGAAGGAAACATGGAGAAAGCGCCTCCTGTCCCTACTTCGATCTCTGCTTTCCTCCTTCATCCACTTCACTGAGTAGTCTTCATATGGGAAGCTATGGATTGGTCAAGTTGTGGGTTTAGATTCAGATCTTGAAGACTGGCAAGGTGCTCCGACCGCTCACATGCTGTCTAGTTTCTGAAAGTCGGGAACATGGAGGGACTGCATACCGCAAGAAGTAAGGTAGGTAAGAGACAGGATGGGTCTTTCAGATGGCCTGTCCCCTGGTTAATGCTGCCACTTTGACCCCAGGCTTCATCAAAACTCATCCTTCAGAGGTAAAAATCAAAACTGTGAGAATGGCTGCGAGCTAGAACATTTGTTTTTGTTGTGACTTTTCAGTAAAACTGTGAGAAATTATGTTGCCAACCATGAGAAGGGATGATGCATTTGTTAGGGCTGGAGGAAGCCAGTAAGCAGCACCAGTCTTCTCTGCTTGAGCTGTGGACTGAATTGCGAAATACATCAAAAAGAGAAGGACAAATGGAGGCCATTCAGACCGTCCACTTTACACTTTGAGCTTGTTTTAAAGCAGTAGGCTTCTTAATCCTGAGCTCTAGCACTGAAACACACTTCTACTGAGGAACAGAATAGCATACTCCCCAAGGGAGGGACAGTGTGGCAACAGAAAGGTACAAGTGTCCCTCAAGTAGAGCATCTCCTGGGCAAAGTGAGGAAGAAGCATTCCTGGCGTTGTTCATGTAAAAATTCCAACCCACACCCTTCACTGAGTATTACTGTGCTCTGCTTAGCTGTGTTGAGTGAAATATAGTTTGGGTTTGAGTCATGTCTCTGCTTTTTTAAAGGTACCATTGGTATCCAGGGCAGGCGAGGTCCTGCAGCAATGACAGCTACCCTCATTAGACACACCACTTGGCTTCTTTTCACTGAGTAGTATCCGTTTAAAATTTAGTAAGGTGAACTGCAAGTTCAAGACTGATTTGGAACCTCTTCATTGGAGGGAGTGCAGTTCATATCCTTGTGGTTAGAATTTAGGTTGCTATTGTTTTAACAATATCTGGAGGTGTTTTGACTCACATACGGCATTACCACCACATTTGGCTGTTTCTCTCAATCTTGAGACAAGGTCTCTCTATATTGTCCAGGCTCACCTACAACTTGAAATCCTCCTACTTCAACCCAAGTACGAGATTACAGTCCTGCCCCACTGTGCCCATTCATTCTGAAATTTCAATCTATGTGGGTATATTTATCTAGTTGTATAAAATACAATTATTGTATCTAGATTTTAAATTGTGTGTTTATTGATCATAAAACTAAAAAGAGAACTATGAGAAGGAAGAAAGATCTTAAGGGCGGGGGAGGGTATTGGTGTGACTTGAAATCAGAAGGGAGGCCTGAGAGGAGGAAGGGAAACTAGAGTTGGGTGGGGCCTAGTAGAGAGCTATGGGGGAGGGGGATGAATTAGAACAGAGCCTAATGAGACACACATATGCATAAACTCACATGCATGTGCAGATGCCATAATGAAACCCATTACTGTAAAATTTAAGTAAAAATATGCATATGGATGGAAAAATAAATTTAAAATTTATTTTTTAAAACAGCCATTGGGGAAACTTGAACATAGGGTAGAATACAGGAACTTGATCTCAACGTGACTCCAGGACTCAGATCACAGCTGGTGCTCTGGTGGATCGTGTATAAGAACAGGGGCCTTGCTTCATTTCTCAGGTCTACAGTTTATACCTCCAGCAGACATTTCTGACAGTCTGCCCTGGCATCCCATCCCTCAGAATGACTGTTCTCTCAGCAGCAGCCTGTACTAAGCCTAAGCAGCAACTTAATAGGAAAGTAACAATACCATCTCTTAATATCAAAGAGATGATATCCCTTTACTGATTCTGGCCCATGTGGGCATTCAATCCGAACTTTTATGGTGTATTCTCAACTAACATCTAAGTGCTTTCCTGTGAAGATGTTGTTTTGTATAGAGTTCGAGTGTATGAGAAGATGGGGATAGTGTTACTAAGAAAACATCCTGCCAGTTACAGGCAGGCAGAACTTTGATGGGCATCCAGTGGTTCTATTAAAACTTGCACACTTTTGTGTTTCTTTTAAATTTAAAGAAAATGTGATTTATGATGGAATCTGTAAGTCATGTGACCTATTTTTCGTGAGATTGTGGATGTGTTTTTATTTTAGCAGGATTTTGTGGTTTGGCTAATAAAATCTTTTCAGAGCTGATCCTCTGAGCCTTCTGTCTAGTTAATATATCTGCTGCTGCTTTTATGACTTAATCGCCTTTGTGGTTAATTCACATGGTGATACATCCATCACCATGAAGTTTACATGCTTCCCCCGCTGTCCTGAATACTTGATGACTCCTGGGGTCAAGGAGAGGTTGATGGGTGGTTGAATGTTGTTGGGTAAGTAATGTGACTAATTGGTCTTGTGTAATTAAAACAGGCCTTTTAATTAAAAACATGGAAGTTACTACTTCCTTGATGATTTTCTGTTCCACATGATCTCACCTGGACCTGTTATCTTTCATTTGTTGGGAGTAAGCTTCTAAAGGCCGCCCTTTAGTTGTCCTCAGCACCTCTCCTACTGTGGTAAATAGTCGGGTCTCATTTTGTAATGGGGAAACTTGACACAAAGCAGTTACTGACACCATACTGTGTCACTGTGGCCAGTGACATAGTAAAGCCGGGATCTCAGCTGCAGAATCAGACCGCTGTTTTCCTACAGTTTAGGATAACAAAGGCTTCACACTTGTCTCTTGTTACTGGAGTCATCCTACCAGCTCTCTTTCCATGCCAATGCCACTCTGATTTCTCGCACCCGCTGTTTACCAATTGATAGGTATTTAGGGGATTATAGTTTCACCTTGTATCTGTCAAAATTTAAAACTCAAGCTTTGCCAAGAAGAGTACTTCTGGGCTTTCCATGCTTAAGAGTCCCTTTGTTGCTAGAATTAGCAAAATTGACATTGTGCTGCTTACCAGAAGACCCTGCACTTGTGACACTCTTTTTTTTTTATATTTATTTATTAAAGACTTCTGTCTCTTCCCCACCACTGTCTCCCATTTCCCTCCCCCTCCCCCGATCAAGTCCCCCTCCCTCGTCAGCCCAAAAAGCAAACAGGGTTCCCTGCCCTGTGGGAAGTCCAAGGACCACCCACCTCCATCCAGGCCTAGTAAGGTGAGCATCCAAACTGCCTAGGCTCCCACAAAGCCAATACGTGCAGTAGGATCAAAAACCCATTGCCATTGTTCTTGAGTCCTCAGCAGTCCTCATTGTCCGCTATGTTCAGCGAGACCGGTTTTATCCCGGGCTTTTTTCAGACCCAGGCCAGCTGACACTCTTCTTAAGATACTACCAGGCCGGGCGGTGGTGGCGCAGCCTTTAATCCCAGCACTCGGGAGGCAGAAGCAGGTGGATCTCTGTGAGTTCGAGACCAGCCTGGTTTACAAGAGTTAATACCTGGATAAGCTCCAAAGCTACAGAGAAACCCTGTCTCGAAAAAACCAAAAGAAAAAAATATATATAGACCACCATTTGATTTATATTTTGTTACCTTGTCTATTTCATCCTTGGTGTCTGCCTGTGATCAAAAGTACTCATCTTAATCAGTAATGTGGGGTTGGATTACTTTTTAATTTTTAATTTGATTTTAATTTAATTTTTAATCTTTAATAATTCAAGAGAAAAACATTCTTTTAAGTTTTTTAAGAAAAGATTTATTTATTTATTTGATTTTTTTTTTTTTTTTTGGAGGCAGGGTTTCTCAGTAACTATGGAACCAGTCCTGGAATTTGCTGTCTAGACCAGGCTGACCTTGAACTCACAGAGATCTGCCTGCCTCTGCCTCCTTAGTGCTCAGATTAAAGGCGTGCACCACCACTGCCCAGCTAAAAATTTATTTTTCATTCATATGAGTTGTTTTGTTTTGTTTTAACCTGCATGAATGTACACTACATACAGGGTGTCAGATCCCCTGGAGCTGAAGTCATGAATGGTTTTGGTTCAAACCTGGATCCTCTGGAAGAGCAGCAAGTGCTGCTAATCATCAAGCTTCTCTCTGGCCCTAAGAGAAAATACTCTAATATCTTATATTTTAAACTAGACAACTGGTAATCTTTGTGGTATATCGTTCATCTTTGGAATACAGATGCTTTGTTTTGAAGCTTTGTTGCATAGTTCACTACTAACTTAATGATATGGGTGCAGCTTATTGGTAGAACGCACTCACGGCATTCACACAGCCTGGGTTTGGTCCTCAGCACTGGAAGAAGAACAGATAGTTGATATATTTAATTTTTGTGTTACTAGTAGAAAGTGCTCTTGTGGTTGCATTTATATTTAAGAATGTTATATGCTAGGGGTAAATTTGTGCTATTTGTTTAAAAATGTAACTGTTTCCTCAATTTTATTCCGGGAAGTGAAGCCAACTGTAAAGGAGGAAGCTCCTCACTGAAGCTATACTGTGCAAAAAATTACTTCTCTCGAGTGTCTTTTAGGATAAAAACTTTAAAAATGTTTGAGGGAAATCAGCTTACTGCAGTGGAAAGGAAGCATTTTGGAGCCATAAAACCAGTCTTCAAATTCCAGTACCACAGCCCGAGTCTCTCGAGATTTCCAGCTGGTGTTTTGACTTTTCTGAGTCATTTGGTGTCATGTCTGGGAAGTTAGAGCATTGGAACTGGGATTAACAATGCTTGTCCTTGTGCTTTCTGTTAGAAGGGCAGTGAGAGGTGAGAAACATGTAAATTGCAAGTGAAAGGTATCTTTCTGCAGGGAAGAGAAAGTTCGATGTTGAGTCACAGCAGAAAAAAAGGGAAGAGAATAACTGCAGTCATGTGGCGGGTCAGATTTTGCTAACTTAGTTCCAGGATCAGCCACTGTGGGCAGGAGCAGACACTGGTCTGCTTGGTGTGGGTGGCTTGGACCTAAATCTCTGAGCCTATTTCTAGAGCTTATGCATTCCATAGATCAAGAGCATACATTTTTTTTTGTGACCATCATTATTTTTTTCATACAAGTAGATGAAAACTTTTGACTTGTAGCTAGTTAAGTGCTATTTACTGAACACTCAGTGTATTCCTCTAGTCAAGAGCTATTAAATTGGGTGTTTAGTGTTTGATACCAGTTGTTCTAGGTGGTTGGGATTACAGCAGGTCTCTGTCTAGAGAGGGTACATTTTAGGAGAGACAGACAAAAGCAAGGCAACAGAAAGGTTAGCTCAGGTGGTGGTGACCAAATTAGGTAGGAACCAAATTAGGTAGATTAAATTAGCAGATGCAACAATGAAAAGACCTGGGAACCCATTTGATTTATACATTCAGGGTGTTTTTATAGTTAATTCCAATGAAGCATAGAAACCCTGTAGCAGCCATGTGTAGCTTAACATTTATTCATATTCTCCATCTGTTTTATCTCTGTTGTCCTGTTAAAAAATTGAGGTCTTTTGGGCCAGAAATAAAGCACCAAATGGACGGGAACTACAGTTCACTGCACCCAGGTCAGCCTCCCACCAGTGGCCTCCTTGGATCAGAGCACCCTGCTTGGCTAACTTTTGCTCTTCTCATACTGCAGGACGAAGCTTAAAAGTCATTTCTTCCACACGGTATTTTCTGAGCAATCCCTTCCCTGTTTTATCGATCTCTCCTGTTTGGCTGAGAGCTACACATGGCTGCTACAGGCTTTCTATGCTTCGTTGGATTTGTCTATGAACACACCCGAATGTATAAATCAAATGGTTTCCCATGTCCTTTCACCATTGAATCTGCTAATTTAATCTTGAGAAAAAGCTGGTTCTTCCCTTTATGCCCTACGGCTATTGACCTCTCTGTCTCTTGGTCTCTGGAGTAAAAAGTTTAGGTGGAGATGAAGGACCAGTTCTACTTAAACTATATGGATCCTTGGGGACTTTGTGCTAATGAGGATGGATAAGATTTTCTTTTTGCTTCTGAATTGATTTTGTGGCTTTAAAAAAAAAGAACATTTATCAAAGGCTAAGGGATTGTCAGTGGGAAGGGGGAGGCATTAAAAAAGAAGCCATTATCCAAGTAGCTGCTCAAAGGGAGTTACTTATGGTACACATTTATAATGATTTGCATAAACAAGACAGCTAGTCTTCTGGTGAGTGAATCACCTGCTGTATAGTAGAACTTCCAACAAAGCTGATACCTCAGGAGTGCTTGCTGTTTGCTAGGTTTCCTGCAACACTGTGACCTTCCTTTGTCCTCTTAAGAACTCTTTCAGGTTGATATTACTGTCACCATTATTCAGGATTGACTAGTTTAACTTCTTAGTCATTTTGATGACCAAGTGTAAGGCCCTGCTCTTTCTGATCTAAGACTTGAAGTTAATGAAGAGAACAAATGGTCTTCCCTGGTGATGATAGAATGCCATAAAGGACTTGAATGAATGCTGTCTGAGAAGTAACGATTAACAAATAACCCAAGTAGGGCTCAGCTGGACCTGGACTAACGTAAATCATCTAATTTCCCACTTACAACATGGAAAATGTTTGGTTATACAGATGAGTAAATAATTCTCTGTGTGGCAGGAATTGTCTAAAAAGCAATGAAAATATATACTCAGATAATAATAGTATATCAGGTTGTGAGAGGAACAATGAAGGAGAAAAAAAAAGTGGGGTAGAGAAGAGAATGATGGAAGGGAGGCTTGGGAGCATAAAAATGGGATTCACAAATAGATACTTAAAAGCTATGGTGGAGATCACTGCAAAAAGACTGAGGCAGGAGCATGGCGATGTGTTGAGGAAATGAGATCTTGTAGACTAAGTATACAAAGAAGAGACTGGAAAGGTGACGGGACCAGATACATTGAGCCTTTGCCTTGTGAATACAGTCTTTGGAGTGTGTTTTCCGTGATTTTGAGTAAGGGCAAATGGCCTGATGGGTTCCATTTAACAAAGATCCCTCTGGCTTTTCTGGGAAATGGGCTGTGAGGTTTACATAGGAGATGGGGGGACTCAGTCGACAAGGTAAGAATCTCTCCTCCACTTAGAAACACTGTGCATTAAGGTGGAGACATCCTCAGACAATTGAAGGATGCTGAGATTAAACATGAGCTTATTGTGAACGTAAACTAAAGTTGACTAGACAGATGCTTACATGCACGGCCTGTTCCATAGGGCTGATTTATTAAGGTTCGCTTTCGGGACTCCGTTGGACTTAATTAAATTTATGAATTAAAATTGTTTTTATCATCTTCTAATTTATGTGTAACAGCAGATTGGAGAAGAATTGAAAAGAAAGTGATGCTTCCCTCTTAAAGTGACTGTCAGGTATTTAAATGTAACTCTCAGTGTTGGATGTTTATATTTGAAACTGAAGCTATTCAATGTACTTTATTACAACCATCATTAAAAATCATGTCTACTTACTTATGTCTACTGTAGCACCTAGGGAATCTTTCTTTTTCTTTCCTTTAAGCAAAAAGATGAGGGAGGGGCTATATGCTTAAACAATGTTTCTCAGTGGGAATGGGGTGACTTTTGCCTTTCCCCATCTGGGAGTACATTTACTATCATCTAGAAAAAAAGTCCTCCTTTTGTTCTGAAATTTATTGATAGCTTTTTGAAAGGACATAGAAAAATTGATCTGAAAACTACAGAGTTCTCATACATCACTGATTTCCCACTCCCACACTGCCACCATGGTTTCCCTTTACATCGTGTGTCAGTATGGAATATCTGTGACGGCTAGAGCCAGTACCATACATTACGATCGAATGCCCACTTGATGTGCAGTCCATGGATTTTGACAAGTGTCTATTTCACTGTATTAGTTTCAGTGTCCTAAAAGTCCTCTGTGCTCTGTGCATTCATCCCTCCCTCTCCCAACCCCAGCAGCTACTGGCCTTCCTTCTCCATAGTTAGGCTCTTCTAGAACATCATGTAATTGGAGTGAAATGGTATAGAAGAGCTTTTCCAGACTGATATGTTGTTCACTCAGTCTTTTCCTGGCTTGATAGTTCATTTGTTTTTATTGCTTAATAAATCCTATTGTCAGGTGTGTACCAGTTTGTTTAATGTGTTCATTTAATGAAGGGCATCTTTGAGTGTGTCCCTTGAGGCAGTTTTGACTGTCATGAAGATATAGGAATGATATTGCAGGAATGATATTCATAACTGGTAGCCTAGGCATACTGCTACAAACCCTGCTGTACACAAGGCAAGCCTCTAACAATGAGTCATCCCATTCAAAACATCACTGATGTGGAGATTGCTAAACTCTGACCCAAATCTATTTTACGTAGTATAGGAAAAATATTCTAAGCAGACACTTTAGTTTGAAACCATTAACCTGACAGTGATCCCAGGAGCAAAATATAATCTAAATTCCATTTTGTAAGTGCAGAGACAATTTAAAGCTAGGCTCAGTGGCACATGCCTATAATCCCAGCATTCAAAAGGCTAGCTATTTATAGTAAATGGTCCAAGACAGGATTCCATTCTGAACTTTCTGTAGACACAGGCACCTCTGGTATTATGCCTTGTTCTCCCTTCAGTATTATATGTGGGTTTTTGATTTTTTTTAAACAAAAATACAATATACGTTCTCTGTGTTGACTTTAGTTTCTTATAATTTGGAAAGGATGAGGTACCACTCTGTTGCAGCATTCACAAGGGTCTTGGTTTAATCCCCAACACCACAAGCATGAAAAGTAAAACCATAGAGTTCCTTGGGATCTTTCACCTTACCATTCAGTGACTTTGAATACACAGAGTCTGCCCATGTTGTTGGAACCACACTGGTGGAGAAGCCATGGACCCTGGCCTCAGAGAAATTTGAGTTTGGAATGCTTTTGTTGTTTTTTTTTCCCCCCTTTGGTGTGCTTGTCTCAGAAGCTAAAGGTGCAATAATCCAGTGCTGGTGAGCCACTTCTCCCAAGTCTTTTAGCTCTGCAGAGCTATACTTGATGTCCTGAATGAAGCGCTAAGATGTCTCACCCTCTGCTCTCTTCTAGCTGGCATCTAGGATTTTCCCATCACCTTTGGCCATCTTCCTGTGGCCATCAGTTTAAGCCTCCCCCCCCCCAGCCAGCTGATCTGGTTGAAGAAGTTGCTTGTTCTTTTCTGTGCCCATTAGTAAGATCAGCTATAAGTGCTGGCTTAAAAACATTTTCATTGGATTTCCTTTGTAACTTCATATTTAGCATTTCTCATACCTGTTAGCTCTTAAGATTGGTGTTTACGCAGTATGCACTGTAGGCACATACCGCTAAAATGCTTAGTCTTTTATTGGCCCCATTTAGTTTCCATTCTGTTAATCCCTTTAGAGAATTTTCTATTATGGTTGATACAGTTTTGTTTCATTGGTTAAAGTGAAATGATAAGCCGTGATTTTCCTGAAATTTTGTGCGCATGTTGTATAATAATCTTTAGGCAGATTATTTATTTACAACTTTTGGAATGTTGATTCCCAGAGCACAGAATTTTAGAAGTTACTAGTGCTTGGGTGCTTATTGAGTGGCAGGCTCTGTCATTTATGGTTTAGAAGGGACTTTCCCTTCATGGAGGTTAAATCTTCTCATCATAACTCTGGTCCAGTCATTCCATTTCTTTAAAGTTCATCAGTGTGCAAGCTTTGTTCTAGAACTGCAAACACCTTGAGACACCCTTGCCCGGGCAGTGTTAGGAAAATCTGTGGCTGGAGTATGCTAAACAGTGCATCCACATTTTTGTTGGCACAGGAAAATAGTAAGCTTTAAAACTGGGCTAGACTAACAAGACGCCGTGTTTTGTGATTGTGTTGAAAGAATGAGTTTTTCTCCAGGACTGGGTTTTGTTCTTTTATTCCTTAATGGACAGTGTCCGGGAAGGTAGCCCCGTAGTTATGCTATATCTTTACAGTGGTCTGAGGAAGGGACAAGGTGCTGTTGCTTGTCATGCTCTGTGTTGTTGTTTGCTCTCCATATATTCATTTGGATTAATGGACTTTTTGGCATCATTTCCTTTAATGCATCAGAGGGGATGGATTTCTGCACTAAGAAGCCCTATTACAGCTTCGCCAGGCTGTTTTTGATTTTGCCTTAGCATACTGCTTGCTTTGCAGACAGACGGGGAGGGGAGGGGAAAAGAGAGGGGACAGGGCCCCTGTTGGTCTTTGAGTGCAGACAGAGATTGTTCAGCGGTGTGACTGATGTTCTGCTGAAACCTAGACCAGACAGGAAGTAAAGGATTAGTTAGTGGCTCCTCTCCCTTGTCTTAGCTGATGATTGGCCTTTACTTTTCAGACCAGTTGTTTTGAAAGGGAATAAGGAAAACTGTTTTTCTTTTCAAAATTGCAGCAGTTCTTTCAAATCTAGCCATTGAGTCAGTTTTTTAGTAAGGACTTGTTAATGTGAGAAACGATGCCGCTCTCAACCGTGGCTGACTGTACTAGAGCCTTGCCGGGATACTGAAAGTTCCCTGTGGCTTTCACAACAGGGAAACCAGAAACTTCTAGGCAGGTATGCTTCCAACTCACAGCCCAAACTGAGCTCTCAGGATGTGCTTGTTCCGGTTGCTGAGAGCTCCCGACCCATATGAAAACCTCCCTCCACTTCAACAGAATCTCTCTGCTTGTCTCTGGCTGGCCTTGAGCAGCCCTGTCCCTACCTCAGTGCTGTGATTGCAGGCTTGTGCCACCACGCAAAACACATGACAGGGTGATCTCATTGAATGTCATAAACTGGTTTGATTTTAAGATCCCATACTTAATTAGGGTTGAATGGCACATCTGTTTGCCTGTTTCCATTGCCCGATCACCATGAGTTCTAGGAACTTGTCAACCTTTCGTAGTGAATGTAATGTTCCCTGTGTGGATTTTCTTTTTACCATTTGGCCAAGAAACTGTATGTGTTAAAGCTTGTTTGTTTTTCAATGTTTGTTTTGGTTAAATTGTTTTCCAAGGAACTGCCTGACTCCTTGCCTAATTAACTTCTATACCCTGCGTCTGTGGCTCATTTCACAATCCTGTCCTTTAGTGGATTTTTGGTCCATTGACTTTTTTTTTTTTTTTTTTTTTTTTTTTTTTTTTTTTTTTTTTTTTTTTTNTTTTTTGTAAAGCAAAATAGCCACCTAATCTGTGGCTTTCTAGAAAGTCTTTGCAAATAGCTGATCCCTTCATGTCTGTCTACTTAAATCCTAAATATTGTTGCATTTCCCGCAGTTTTAAGTGCAACATGTCTGCCTTTCTGTCTTCTCACAGTTTGCAGGAGCGCCAGCAGTGCAGTAGCTAAGTGTGCGCATCACACGTCATGCGTGATTTTCTAGCCAACCACATACCTGGATATGCAGTGTTTGCAAAGAGAGGTTGGGGGTGAGGGAAGTGCTGTGCCGGATGGGGCAGGAGAATAGACATGACTTGTGAGTGGTCCCCAGTCACTGACTCCGCTAATTGCATTTATGACCCACTCTTTGACTTCAGTCCTTTCGGAATACTTGTGCAGCTAAGACACCTTCTGTTGTCAACCTCTCCAAATTCTGGGAAGGTAGCTACCTGGTTTTTGGTGCCCTAGTGCTCCAGAGTGCAGAGTGGGCACATCTGCATGCAGCAGGGTACACAGCCCCACCCTCGAATGCTTCACAGCCTGTGTTGTTCCCGTTGTGTCCTCTGGTTGCCGGTTTTCTCAGTTCCTGGGCAGACAAGCAGACTGGCAGTAATCTACCATGGGACGTGGATCAGTGTCATAATGGAGAGGCCAGGGCAGGGTACCCAACCTTGACTCTTGCACCAGAGGTGAATTACCAGAGAAAGGGATACCCCTTAGCTTGGGGTCAGATTAGAGGTGGGAGGCAACCTACACCACTTTCAAGGAAGTAAGAGGTGTTGACACTGAAGCTTTCTGGGAAGAGAGGGTTGTCACAAGCTTGGAAGGGCTTTATCCTCAGCAACAGAAACGAAACCCCATAGAATTTGAAAAGGGAATTGGCGTGTTCTGATTTGCCTTGTAGACGTATTGTTGTAACTGTGGCCCGGAGAAAGGATTGAAAAGAGGAGCACCTGTGAAAGGTAACACGTGCTTCCAGGCATGTCTGACCTTTTAGCATAGCAGCGTAACATTGCCATCTACAGAGTTCACACTTAAGAACAGCACAGTTGAGTTTCAGGGAGAAATGCCAGATAATCTGATGTTTTGAGTAAATTTGTATAAGAAATGCTTAACCTATAACTTCTTTCTGAGGACAGGAATGATATTTGGTCCTTGAAAAGGAGGTCTTTTTCTGTCATTTGGGGCCTTGTTACTAATCAAAGTATTTTTGTGGGTATAGTCATCCCTATTAGCGGACCCTTCTCGGTTGTGCATATCCATCTATACTCATTCACTAGCTCTCTGACATGTATTTAAGAGCCCAGCATCCTTAGAACAAGATGCGTGCTTAAGGCTTACTCAGCAACCCCACATTTTAGTAGTGAAATCATGGCCATCCAGAGATATGAACCATTTGCTTAGTTTCCTGTATGTGTCAGTCCCTAGTCCGATGGTTCTTCAAATTAACTAACCAGTGACCTCACTGGTCCATTAACTAACTGTATAGTGTGCCAGTTTGCCAGCTATACTTTGTCTTTCTCGGCAGCAGGGAGATGATTAGGAAGCAAGTGGCAGATAAATAAGTCAAGGCTGATCTTTGTGTGGATGTACTGTCTTTCAGCTCTGTCTTGGCTTTCCTTATCTCTTAGTAGTGGGCTCAGAACCTGAATTCATCTCTATATGCCACTTAATGGGAGCAGAGGAGCAGTCAACTCCCGGAGTCTCTAGAGGGTGGTTTGACTATGGTAGGAGATGTGCCTGCTGTGTGTCTGTAGCTTACAGTCCAGCAGCCAGGAGACTAAGGAGCTTTGAATTCCAGCTCTGCTACCTGGCTCCAGTTACCTCACTAGTAAGATAGGGACAGTTACACTGAGCAGGCTGCACATGAACAAGAATTGGTATTTTTAAACCTGGCACATAGTTGAGAATAGTAGTAGCAGTTTCTAGATAGATTATTGCTCTCTGTCCATTGACTGCAGTTTTCCAAGCCAAATGTTTACTCACAGGTGTGTCTCATCAATTATACTGTATCGGTCCCTTGAGATTTCTAGGGCTCCGGAGTCTTTGTTTCTATCCTCCTGAGTGACAGGTATGAATTCTTAGTGTTCTCCCCAATCAGTAATCTTAGAAGTTACTGTTGTTTACAGTAGAAAAGTAAGGACTGGAGGTTAGGGGAAGGGCTTCAGCCTGGGGCATTTACAGGTGCCTGAAGCAGGGCAAGGTTGGCAGTATGTGAGAGCAAAGCTTACCTCCTTGGAAGCCATCGTAGCTTTTCCCTCTTCAACTAATTGTATAGTCAATCATTCTGTGTTCCACAGGCACATGAGTGATTCAAAAGAAAGGGGTGGTGTGGGGAACCAGAAGAAATCAGTTCTATTCTTCTTCTAAGTAAAAGGCCAGAGGAGCTGAGCTGTCTTACAGCTGATAAACGTCTAACTACATCTCAGCCCTCAACAAAATAATCAACAAAGGGAAAAAGAAAACTAGGGTGTTTAAAACAACAATTTAAATAAGCATAGGGTTGCACACCTCAAACCCCACCCTAGCCTACCCTTTGAGAACTTTGCTTGACTAAAATGATCCAGGGCAGAATAGTGGGTCTGCTGTTCCCTTCCCTGGCCTGGGAGTGTATGCCACTATTGAAAGATTTTCACTGGGCTCAGGATGACTATCATAAACAGACTTACCCAAGGATATACATCCACTTTATCTGGAGCTCAACCAGTTAACCCTCTGTGTTTAAGAAGTTACCATCCTTGTAACTCCCAAGAAAGCAGAAAGAGGTTGGATTTTGATAGGTCTGTGTTTCTGCTGAACGGTAAGTGATGAGCTAGGGGATTTCAAGGATCATCAACTGCCAGTGAAATCAGCTAGGCTAGGATTTCAGATGGCAGCAATGTGGCAGTCCCTCCCTCCCTCCCTCCCTATCCCCCTTCTCATACACACACATAGGAATCTTAATAGTCTCTATGATTGGGTGGTATTTTTTTCTATTAAATACAGAACAGTTCCTAAACTTAGTAAATTTATCTTTTAAATGTAGCACAGTGTGGCTCTGGTGCACACATGTTCCTCATCCCTCCATGAAATATGGTTAAGGGACTTATTAGTAAAATAAGTAAATATTGTGGCACGGTTTCACAGTATTTAGAGGACTCTTGTAACTAGTTGCAGCATAACGTCACATAAAGTCCACCTTGTGGTGGTCATTTGTAGCTTGGTACAAAGCTGTTGAATACTACAGTTGAGCTTTCCCAGGGCTAATGTGTAGCTGACAGCTCTGCTAATTGTGTGTTTTCTTTTTTTGCCAGATCTTTTATAACATCCCACATGAGCTTCACAGTAACTGTTGTTGTTGTTATCCCTGTCCTACAGTTGTAGAAAGTAGACTCTCTGTGTGATCTACCCCAGGTTACCCAGCTAGTAAACTCTAGAACTATGTCTTGAGCCCAACTCTTGTGTGATTCAGGAATGCCTTGCTCTTCTCACAGAGGTAGTTCCTGAGTAATCAGTGAGACTCGGACTTTGCATTTAGGGCTTAAATGTATCTGGCAGAAATGTGGGATTTGTTTATTATACCGCTCTGTTAGGTGCTAAAGCCCTGTCCACACTCTTGTGAATTGACTTTGTTCATCCTTTAACTGATAGCATCACATCCATCATCTTTTAATCGCTTCTGCTCTCTTCCCAGTTAAACCAACGAGCCACGTGTGATTTGTGACAGTAATTGGAGTTGTGACTTTAAGTTACGGCTGGAATTGACCTTTATCTGACTCCACTGTTTGTAATTTTCTGTTCTATCAACCAGGTGAAATTTCTGTGACGCTGCTCTTTCTGAAGCAGAAGCAAAGCTGTGGTCCTATCAGAAAAAAGAACTTAGCCTTGGGAGACTGTGTTCTCCTGTTACCTTCCCAAGCCCCACATGAAGGTGTTGCTGCTGCTATTCTGTCTAGGTGCCAAAAGAGTTAAGGGTCACCACACAGCTGAGAAGTTGAACCTATACTTGTCCAGTTCGTCTTGTCTTTGTCACACTTGTTGCTTGTGTGTGTGCTGCATGGCTAAGGGTGGTGGTTAGGAAGGCTCTGTTTGTATGCTATAGCGGAGATGACTGGGGACATTGCGGGGAAATGCTGTCACCTTCCTGGGGCTGTTTACTCTCTTTCAGATCCCTTTACTGAGTGTGTTACTGTGAAAAATCTTGTGGACATATTGAGAACTAGTTCCAAGTCACAGAACTGTCACATGGGCAAAAGGCAGTTCATTACGGTTATGGTGTAGACAAGCCCTCAGAGTTGATGCCTAAAGGAGGGGAAATTTCAGTTAATAGCCACAGTTTCCATATGAAGCATTGCTTGTTTCTTCCCATTCACTTCGTCTGCAGAATACCTCCATCATGTTTACTGTGAGAACTGAGACATCAGGCAGTGTAGATGAACGGTTAGCTGAAGGTCTGTCTGGAGCTGTATACAGAAGCAAGCAACTTTACTGGCTCTGAAAATATGTTTTAGTCATTGCCGCTTCCCAAGCACCTAAGCCATTGCAGAATCCATTATTGCTAGATGTACATGCAGTAACTACTAGTTGCTGATTTGTTTTCTTCCCTCTTCATGTGATGTCAGTTCTTAATCATCCAGCCTTGGGCCATAATAGATGGCATGGGGTTTCTTACACTAGAGGCTTTTATAATCTCACGAGCTTTAGGATCATATATCAAAGTAAGCCAAGGAAAGTAACTCAGTGATGGTGTCTTACTTAGGGTTGTATTGCTGTGAAGAGATGGCTTGGCCACAGCAACTCATAAAAGAAAACATTCAATTGAAGCTGGCTTCCAGTGTCAGAGCTTTAGTCCATTATCATCATGGTTGGAATTATGGCAGTGTACAGGAGACATGGTGCTAGAGTAGGAGCTGAGAGTTCTACATCTTGATCCACAGGCAACAGGAAGTAATCTGTGTCACTGGACATAATTTGAGCACAGAGACCACACCCCACAGTAATGCACTTCCTCCAACAAGGCCATACCTACTCTAACAAAGCCACATGCACCTCCTAATAGTACCACTTCCTATTGGGGTCATATTCTTTTATACCCAGCACAGATGGGTAATGGATGGTTATCCTGAGGCTGCCTTTCGCTAAGCTGGTTGTCAATCTCTTCTGAGCTCTATGACTGATTAATAAGAGTATCAACTTGGCTACTGTAGTTGGACCTTGTATATCCATTCTTTGCTAGGTTGACCTGAACATTGTGACCATTCTGAGTGAAGGATACCTTAACATGTTAGGTAGCTTGGTTTTAAGAAGCAGTTAGTTGGGACATACGGAATAGGCATGGAAGTTAGGAGAGAGCCAGAGGCTTAAGTACCTTGGATGAGACCCCAAGGCCAGGAATGAGAGTGCTCCTGTGGAGCCTCTGCATGGCTGTTGTTAAGCATCACAGCCTATCAGGATCTATTTCTCCTGCTTATTTGTGTTTGCTAAGTATTTTGAGCAACAGCACCCCAGACTGAGTTGCTCACTGCATAGGATAAAACATCTCTCCTACATAAGCTCTTTCCTTGTGAGATAATAGTGTCTCTCCTTTATAGCTAATAAAATTGAAACCTATGGTTGCTGCAGCAAAGTCAGTAGCTTAATTTGAAGTTCCTATACTGAGAAGTCAGAAATCCTCAGTTGGCATCTTGCATTTTCTGTAGCTACACTTGTAACACAGCGGATATGGAGGACAGTGTAGGTGGGAGAGGAATCTGGACTAGGAATGGAATTTTATAGTAACTGAATCTTAAATAAGTCAGCCTTTGCAGTGCTTCCCTGTTATTTCTGTATATCAGAAAACCATTCCTCCCTTCTTACCTCTGATTTACCTTTTGTTCATCTCTTCTGTAAAGCCCAGTTCAGATGGCCCATCCTCCTCAAACCCTTTCTTTTAGAGTAGACTTGGAGGCAGAGAGGCAGGTCACTGGTGGCTTTGGTTATAAAACTGACCACTTCAACTTATTACCCATCTACTGAGACAGTCTGCAGTCTTCTCAAAGACCCAGAAAGAGTCTTGTTCACAAAGTTGCCCCATAGGCTGTTACATGGTCCCTTTCATAGTTATTAAGTGACTACGTGCATGCATTCATTCTCTGCTTTTCCATGCCTTTTACCTGTTGTCTCCTTTGTGACTAACATCTGGAAGGGAGAGGAAAGGCAGGAGATACCTCTCAAAATTTCAGCCTGACTCCTCTTCAGAGCTTTGTAGAATCATTGGAAGGAAAAATGATCCACCCTGACAAATCAGCAGGCAAGGACTAGGGTTTATCTCTCTTCGCTGTCCTTTCATAAGTAGTAGATATAACTATGTAAGTAGGCTGGAGAGCACTCAGAAATGGTCAGGCTTCTCCCTAGTGGAGAAATCAAACATGGGTGTTTGGGGTCCCAGAACATGAAAGTAAATGAACAAATCACCTTCTGCTGCTAAGGTGGTTTCCGTGGCTGCCTTGTAGGTGTGACTATTCACTCCATTGATTCATGCCATTTGCTACTTATCTTGATTCCCTATGATTTCTCACACTTGCTTGTCTTCCGTCTTTTCCTTGCTGCCATCTTTCCTTGTTGGGGCCCGAGGGAGACAGGAAGATCGTATCATTGTTGTGCGGCTGCTCCTCTCAGCACTGTATTTCTCTTTCCTGAGCATGTAGCTGGGGGACAGAGAGGACTTCAGGAGATGACATTTCTTTAAGGAGGCTGCAGTCCTGGAGTGGTAATGCATATAGGCAGATACAAGTCATTGTCTGAAACCTTAAGCAGTCAATTCTCCTTGGATCTGATCCACTTAGTACGTATACTTTGTGAGTAACGATCCCATTTTAAAAATCTTTTTGCATTTATTTTATGTGCATTGGCATTTTGTCTGCATGTATGTCTGTGTGAGGGTATTAGATCCCCTGGAA
Source organism: Alexandromys fortis (assembly GCF_014885135.2). Lineage (NCBI taxonomy): Eukaryota > Metazoa > Chordata > Mammalia > Rodentia > Cricetidae > Alexandromys > Alexandromys fortis. The sequence goes on from NW_026067930.1 coordinate 10,983,115, forward strand.
CTGGAGTTAAAGTCAGTTGTGAGCTGCCATGTAGGTGCTGGGAATTGAACCTGGGTCCTCTGGAAGAGCAGTCAGTGCTCTTAACCACTGAGCCATCTCTCCAGCCTCCCAATTGCTCATTTCTTTACCCAATATTTTCCTTGGGTGTCAATCCTGGCCTTTATCAGGGTTTTTCCAAACCTAAGAGAGTCTGACATACCCACTCTAAGCTTTTCTGTCATGTTTCCTTCTATGCAACTGTCTTCCTCTTTTCTAGCCGGAGGGGTATGTGAATATACACAAGATGCGAAGGTTCATTTTTAGCTGCAGTAGAGGCAGGCCTCAAGGGAAATGTCGAGATAACTGGATTTCTCAAACGGTAACTTGGCAACTCATACTTTCTGTTTCCCACCCTGCAAAATGTTCTTTGGTTTTAGAAGATGAACTGCTTTCACTTGTGAAGGTCTTCTTTGAATAATGCATTAACTCCATCAAGAGCCCCATCATTCTTACTCCCTTTAGCCCAAGATACACCTCCGTGGTTTGAAAGCCTGTCACACCAAGGGAGGATATAGAGGATAGGATAATTGGTTAGGCGAGATTTGATACAAGGGGGAAAAAAGGCTAAATATCAGCTTATTCACCAAATGCAGGTTTCATGAAACAGTCTACAGGAGATCACTGAACAGTTCACTCTGAAAGGCTTCTGATGAGTGGCAGCAGTCTGGAAGGCTTTCTAGAGGGACTTAGACTTTCTTTATGATGTCAGACACACGTTTCCATATAGACTGGGTCAGATTTAGATGTCATTCTAACTTTAATTGTGGGCTGCTTATTTGGATCCTATTAGAACCGGGGAAGAAAGAGGAACCCAGGATCTGTGGGTGAGGCTGGTGCAGCCTATACTTTGGGCTTCCCTGTCAGAGTTTGGTGGTTTTGTTCAACAAATTTAGATCAAGTGAGCTGTGGGACCAAAACCCTTTCCTCTTAATTTTATAGCTTCTTGTGTAGGAGGCCATCAGTTTTACTCCCCCACATTCCCACTTTGGTGTGTTGTTTTGCCGCAAACCCAAAACAGTGGGCCAACTGATGGTGAACTGGATCCTCTAAACCTGTAGACCAAAAAAATAACCCGTTTTTCTTTATAAGCTGATGTCTCAGATATTTTGTTGTAGTACAGAAAGCCAGCTCAGTGGAGGAGGGGATATTTGAAAACTCAGTAATTATGTCAGAGGCTAGCATAATGAAGGTGATTCCCCAGCACCACAAAACAAAACACAAAATGGTTTAAAGAAATTGGGCACCCCTATTGAGCATTCAGTTTGTATAAGGCACGGTTCTTATTGCTGTGTATGCTTTAACATTCTAACGTCACAGCTCCAGCAAAGGGCTCCCCTAGGTCAGTGATCTAGTTCAGCCACTTATGGAAACCTCCTATCACAGTAAATCAAATGCCACCTTTGCTCTTGGTGAATTATGGATACCTTTTTCCTTTCCCTGCTTGGCATTTATAAAATTTGATTCAAGTTCCATCAAAACTGGTCATTATTTTATAAGAAGCAGTGTGGAGAGGATTTCTTAGATGTGACTTGGATCTTGATGGTCTGAGACCTTGAGAAAACTACATCTCCAAGTCTTGTATTTCTCATCTGGAATATAGAGTTGATGATTTTCCCTTGCAAGTCTGTTGTGAAGATTGGTAGAAATGACACCAGATACAAGGTGCTAGAGACTGGGAGCAAAAGTAAGAGTAATTTCAGAAGCCTGGGAAGGCAGTGATTTTTCATTTTTCTTTTCATTTTTTTTTTCTAATTGAGGGCAGGCACCAAATTGTGCCAGCAAGATCTAGGCTCAATATTTTCTTCTGTTTATTTTTCATCAATACTGGGGGTGGGGGGAGGGCTTGCTACTCCATTTCAACAGCAACTAAGCATCATGATACTTCAGCAGGAACCAAGATAGGCATGAGCAAGAGCTTCATGTTTTTAAGGAAAGTCTGGCTGTATGAGCTTTGCTATATGAACTAATATGAGCCTTACTATAATTATATTATTGGGATGCTTGCCTGCTCAGAGCTTTTAGCAAAACAAAGAAACTTGTTTAACTTCCCTGAGAGATCAGAGTTGTCAGGCTATTTTAGCAGTTAAACTTATTCTCTTCATGTAAGTAGTTAAAAAAATAATGCAAATGGCTCTTGAATAAATGGGAATGCAATTGCAGTTTCCTTGGTTTTGTGTAGGCCATCCAGAGTGCTTCTTAGTATTGGATCGTTTTCTTTTTGCTGAGGTATATAAGCTTCTCTTCATCCGTGGGGTTGTGATCATTGTTGCCCACAGGCTGGCACTGGATCCAGTTTTCCCTTGATAGTATTCCCTGTTGAGGATTACATTTCCTACGCCTGAAAGTCCTTCAGCGACTGGTGCAAGTCCTCACAGACAGAGCCTGGTGTTCGTTTCACTAAAACTTCCCCTCCCTGCTTACTGTAGGAAAATGGGTGCTAATTGTTAGCTCTTTCTTACTCTTTGGTCTGGTGTTCCCTAAAGTAATGCACTCCAGATTTTGCAGTCAGGGAAGTCTTGTGGTATCAGGGAGCCAGAGGGACCATGAATATAAGACATAGGTCTGCTAACTTTCTTGGGTCTGAGTAGGGAGTGACAGGTCTCCCAGTTTCTCCTCCACAGATGTTAGCACCAGCCTTTGAGGACTGCCATCTACTCCCACTAGTGGGTATGCAAGAGGTGAGAGTCTGTTGCCTCTGAGGGAGATATCTCTCTCTCTCTCTCTCTCTCCTTTTTAACGGTGGAAGAGGGTTTTTGCTTCTCTACAGTTCTTGTCTTGTCAGCAATTGAGAATTTGACAAATTGAGCCGCACTCCCTCTCCATAGCCACAGTTTGTATCAGAGTCTGTGTAGGTCATTGTCAGTGGTTCCCAAACATAAGCAAGCAAGTCATTGCTCTTGTTATTGGTGGCACTTGCCTTCATATGTCTGACTGTATCTGGACTCTCTTATGCCAATCCTCCTCAGCCCCACCCCTCACTAGCGCTCTCTATTGCACACAGCTCACCTGGCAGCATAACATCTTGGTCTGCTTGCCTTGAAACGCCTCCGTCTAATGTGAGAAGTGGAGGCACCACTTTTAGCCCTCAGTCTTTGTGGGCATTCTCGGCCTCCCGTGGAGGAAGCAGTGAACAGTGGACTCTGCTGCGTCTGATTGGTTGGTGAAATGGGAATCTCTGCGTCACATTTGTAGCCTCACCTTCAGCTTCCTGTTCTTAAACAGTATGTTGTCTGCTCTTCAGTCCTGAGCAGTATTCCCACAGCTCCTTACCTTTGCCTGGAGCCACTGTGTGCTCACAAAGGGCCCGTGCTGCTGGTCACATGGGCTCCGGCTTCTGCAGCACAGGTGTTTTCCTTCTTGATGTAGTAGTATGTGCAGTACGCCAAGATTTTCGGGCCCATTTGCTATGTTGAACTAACAGAGGTTTCACGTGTGCTGCCCAGTTTGGCCTAGTTCCTGTCATTTAAATGTCAAGCTAATTAATTAATGGTATTTTTTTAAAAATGATCAAGACCATTATCACTTTGTTGTTGTCATGCCCTCATGAAAAGCAGATGTGATACCTTAAAAAAAATCTCCAACAGTGTATATCAGAATTATCTGATCAGGACTGGGTATTGATATTGCGGCTTGAATGGCATGGTTGATGCACATGGGCCACCCTGCCTACTACTAACAGCCTTTGCAAACCTTAGTAACTTAATGTGATGGTGACCAGACTCTGTGCAGGTCAGCTCAGCATCTCTGAGGCTCCAGCAGAGCACAGAGCCTTGAGGGTAGGCCTCAGGCTTCGCCTTTGACTGCTCTAGTTCATGAACTCCTGGCAACAGCAGCTTTACTCTGTTTTGTAGAGGTCGAAACTGAGGGCCAGAAATTAAGTAGTTACTTTCATAGAAGTAGCTTGAACCGAGGCTTAAGGTCAAAGACTTACGGTTTTGAACATTGTTTAAGCTGTGCCTTTTTGGCTGGGCATGGTAACAGAAGCCTTCTACCCCGACACGTGGGAGGCAGAGGCAGGTGGATATCCGAGTTCAAGTTTATCCTGATCTACATATTGAGTCATGGGGCTAGTCAGGATAGAGTGAGACCCTGTCAACAAACAAACAAATAAATAGTTTCAAGCTGTAACTTCTCTACAGCCTGTTCCCTAGGCTGATGCTGTTAATGCACAACGGTCCAGATGATGCCTTGGAATTTTTGCAGTTCAGGAAATGTGTGTATATATTTATATTCATAACACCTAAAGCAAAACAAGCACTGAGAAATGCTTGGTGAAGAAAATGTGCATGAATGTGTTTTATTTCTCCCCAAGAACATTTGTAGACCAACGGTTCTCTTGTGGTCTCATGTGGCATTAGGCTTCTGTCTCTTTAGACTCCATTTGTATTACAGAGAGGAGAGGGGCACTTAAGCTAGTTAGTGTTTCAGATTGCTAAGAGGGGATCTCACTAAGTGCTCACAATCACATTCTCACAGCATGATTGGCAGTGGTGTCCCACACAGTGGCCCAGATGATGCCATTGCAGTTGGTGGACCGTACACAATTTCAGTTGAGGTGTCAGAAGTTTGCATTTGATTATTGTTGTAAGGAGACTGATGACAATAGTGCTGCTTTTTTTAAGAGGAAGGATCAATACCTAAGTACCACTAAATTTATATGCAGTCCCAGTATAATTTTTGTTTCTATTTTCTCCTATTTGGTAAAATTACTAGAAACGATTAAAATTAATCTTATTAAAATGACTAATCAATAATCAAATTGATTCTTGGTTCCTGAAACACTATACAATTGCAGGTGATTAAATATCTTCTGCTTTGACTATGTTATCAAATCAGATGTATCAAGTTAGTGCAATTCAACCATTTAACTTGTGGGACAGGTAAAAAAGGTAATGAATGACATTGATTGTTAGGAAACTTGTGAACTTGGGAACAGGACAGGAGCCAGGAATGCTAGGGAAACATGGGGCCTGTTGTTCTGTGAGTGTAGAACATAGTAGTTACGTCCTGTTGTAGTGTGGGCATATTCTTTCCTCCATCAACCCTTTGATTATGCATCGTCACACTTAAAAAATGAGGTAATTGAAATCATTGAGATGAAGTAATCTGTCCAGTGTCACATGACCCCAGGCTCTTCTCCTTCACCTGACCATATGTAGTTCTACCAAGTGTGAAGTATGTGGAGTTCGTATCCATGCTGTGTATCCATGCTGTGGTTTGTTATGAAAATCTGTAAACTACATAGTCACCTCTTCTCAACAAGCCAGTGGTTGTCACAGCCTCTGTGGCACAAGTCAGGCGGTTGTTAATGTCTGAGCACAACAGAATGACAAATGTCCACTCTATTTTTCATGTTTAAATAGCAATAAAAATTGAAGTGTGGTTAAATCTATCTACCTCCTTCCCTTCCTCCTTCCTACCCACAAGGTGGCCTACTTTGTCTTTGAACTCAGGACCCTCTCTCTGCCTTAGCTTCCGAGTGCTGAAATTACAGGAAGGAACCATTGCATATAACTTGGCTAAATCATAAAGTAGAAAACTAAACTCTCTCCTGGCACTCTAAGCAGCCTCATAACAAATGGTTCTGAATTTTTAAGTAACGGAATGATTTTCATTTTGTTACAAATTTTCTTTCTTAAATGGAATCTTTGATGAATACGTCTGGATTACGCCTCTTTTTCTCTTGTCTCTTATTAGCTTGGATAAATAATGCTACACCTCAAAGCTAGGAGAGTTCAGTTGTGTGATTATATTGATGAATCATGTTAATTGGGAACTACATTAAGAGGTTATCGTGTGACACTTTCTAAACCTGTGTTCTCAACCAAAAAAAAAAAAAAAGAAAAAAGAAAAAAATCCCACCATTAATCCTGGTTGGTTCTCTTGAAATCTAACCCTCCAGATGAGGCACAAAGAAAGTAAGAAAGGGACAGCAAGGAGCTCTATTAGAAAGAGTATGTGTGCCTGGTGAGGTTAGCAAGTTCAGCTGTGTTCTGCCTGGGCCCTGCCATGTTTTTAATGGTCTCTTGACCTCCCTGGACCAGAGTTTCTTGTCAGCCAAGCCTGCAAGAACATCACCTGAGCTGCCCCCTTTTGATGACCGAGTAAAACTAAGGAGCATGCAGATACCAAGATGGAGATCCTCAGATAACTATGTAGAGTTACCGAATAGAAAACAGAAGCTGTGTTTCTGATCTGGTAGACTGTTGATGTTCACTGCTAATGGTGCTCTCATTTTGAACCGTAGATTTTCGTCATTCTCTGGTTCAGCAAGGAGTGTGTTCTAAACAGGGTAAGGGTGCTTCAGGTACAAACACACCTAATTGCTCAGTGAATCCACATCATATCCCATGTTCTTCTCTCTCCACCTTCACTTCTCTTAACACGCCAATGTTTTTCTGACTCTGGTAACCCTTAGAGAAATTATGAGTTGAGAAAGACGTGGGAATCATCTAGTAGAAACTGTATATTTTATAGACAGAGAATTAAAACTGAGAGATTAGTTTTTTATTCAAGATCGCACTACCCAAACTTGAATCTGAACCTGTATGCTTGTTTCAAAAGCAAATTCAATTTTCCTGTACCAGGGTACTTTTTTATATGTCAGTGGAATGGGACTTCCCCATCTCCATTTAAAAAAAAAAAAAAAAAAAAAAAAAAAAAAACATGATTTAGCAAACCCACAGGAATGGATTTCTAACTCTTGCTATTGAGACACCTGCACCCCACTTTCAACCCCCCGCCGCAAACCATGACACAACCCTCCTATTCCCTAGCAGTTGTGAGAAGCCCAATACGCTGTGTGGACAGTTTGTGTGGGAGCCCTGGTTCCTGTGTCGCTCTCACCCTGGGTGTATGATTCAGAACGGCAGTAGGAGAGAGTGAGTTCCTTTGCCGCCCCATTTACTTCTGGTCTGTGGCGACCACGCTGTCCAGGGCAAGGTGTAGGATTTGTGTGCTTCTCTCAAGTTTCCCCTCAATTTCACTGTGAGTCAGCTGGTTGGCATTTGGCGGTTTTACCCTTTCCTGAGAGGCTAATGAACAACTGAGAGATACCAGATTCGTTCGTTCTTTATTAATCGTATGCAGTAATATCCACCTCATGTGTGAAATGGGTTTCAGGTTCCCTGCACTGTTTATATCCAAGGGATATTTCAGACAGGCTAATGTACTGGAAAGGCGTTGGAAACAAACACAGTGCACTCTTGGGGGGGGGGTGGGCATTTATAGCAGATTTAAGGAAAAGATTAAAAACAAACAGAGCAAAATGAATTGATCTAGTTGCCACACTATGATTAGTACATAGAGCGAATAGATCCAGAGTTGCTCAGAAACAAGAGCTGCCTTCCTCTGTTCTAGGCCTGTGTGCGCTTATGTTTAGGGAGGATCAAGTATTGTAGGAAATATGCAGACACCCACGTCCTATATCAGTTACCTCGTTTATCATGTGTCTGAGTCTAATGTGTATGATATCTATAAAACCGAAGGCAGGTATGGAGAAGCAGAAGAGATGCTGGCTTGTGCAGAAATCTCCCTCAGAGAGGACTGTTTCTTCTTGAATGGCTGTTGTCCTCGGGTTTCTAATGGAACAGAAGCCAGTGGCTCTCTGATTTATTTTCATTGTGACGGGGCCGGGGGTGGGGAGAAAGGCAGATCATTTGCTTAAATGGAGGTACGTTTTGTTTTTGTGTCTTTTCCTCCATTGAGTATAAATAGTCAATTCTGCCACACTGATCTAGTGTAGTTAAGATGTCTAGAATATGAAATGCAATTCAGCTTTTTGTGGTTGGCCAGATACATCCTAAAAACTAGGCTCCAAAGTCTTTTGAAACTAAGTAGAGTTAGGAGTCTATGTGGTCTGTTTGACTGTCTCCTTCATGCTATCTCTTTAATATCCTGGTTTGAGGAGATGTCTGTGCGCATTTCCGTGGCTGACTTTCCCATGGCTCTCCTTATATTCATAGGGAAGGGAATCGTCAGCCTCACAGAGCATCAGTCTGCTTGGGGGTCCTGCCTCTCACTGAGGTCTACCCAGGTGAGGCTCTTCCAGCACCCCCCACCACCACCACACACACACACACACTGCCCGTTCTCGGGAGACGGCAGGAGCTGCAGAGCATTTATGTAATCTGAGGACAAATGTGGAAACTCCTGTGAGAAATCTCACAAATCATTTGAGAACTCGAGTTCACGGCTGCCTGTCTGTGATGTCTCCTAAGCACTTGAAAGCTATTTCTATATCCTGCACTTCCTTTATTTCCCACTCACCAGCCTCTTCGGTGCCATGCTAGGTTTTGAGTTCTGTGATGCTAATTTTGAAATTTTATGATGAGAACACTTAATGTCACGTCTTCCAATTTTCCCTGCTTTTGATTACCGTTTTAAAGATGAGCTTACCTAAACACTCTTACGTGTGGTAAAAATCGTATTAAAATTGTGGATTTATCTTTGTATTAACTTTTCTGGTTCTTTGACCTCAGCTTCATCTGGTTTTTTTTGTTTGTTTATTTTTAATTGTCTTAAATTCTGCATACCAAGTGAACTAGGTGGCTCATGATTCTGGGTGGTTTTCTGCTGTTGCCTATAGACACTGTAGACATTACTGGTTGTTACTGGAACCACCTTGTTAGGCAAGTTGCCAGACTAAATGAGACAGAGACAATTTGGATCTTTTCCTGGCCTTGTGTGACAGCTATTCTGTCCTCATTCTTCCTCTGGTTACCATGGCCTTCGTTCTTCAGCCAGAGTGTGCATCAAAATCAATGCGGACATTGTCAACTGGGAGGTCTTTGTAGTGCCCAGTGTCTGCATTTGAAAAGAGCAATTCTCCTGGGGAGGATTTGGCTACAGGAGCCAGAACTTAACTATTAGCCAAGTAGGCTTCACTTGAGGAACTGAGGGGACTTGTTGCCACCAGGCGGGCTCTCAGAGCAAGCAGAATCCTCTGTCTTCTGCTTCAAAGCAGCTAGTCTCCCTGTGGAGACCCTCAGGCCCAATGCTGTACCGTGGTCCCTTCTTCACCTCTGATCCCATTGCTTGGCTTTTAGGGTCACTTGTGCTGCCCCATGGGGCACGGTGGAGGACTGTATGTGTTTCCAGTTTGGGCTCACACCGTCAAGTGCCTGTGTCCTGTATTTTCCTCAGTTTGGGTTGGGCCTGCCAGTCTTCATCACAGATCTGTTTGGTCGGAATGTGGGTTAGGTGCCCCCTTAGATATTCTCCGCTGTGACCAGGGTGCTGTCACAGAATGGGGATGACCTCTCTGCAGGACATCCACACCAGCCTTTCTTGTTCAGGCTGTCTCTCAGTAGCTAGGGCATTAGGGGTCTTAGGAGCTCATTTGTTTTAGTCCATAATTGGCTCCAGTACAAGAAAAGTAAAGTTCTGACATAAGAATTTTAAGTTTTAATCTCTAATAGCAATTGCTAGCAATATAATTTTAGACAGGTCAGTTAATGGTTATTGAATGCTAACAAATCTAGTTTTCATCATTGTAATAAAATAATCTGGACTTGCTTTCTCAAGATCATACAAATAAAAGATACTGGCAGTTGAAGCCATACACACTCACAGTACACGCACACACCTTCAAAGCACACAAGAAGACCTGTCCTTGTGCCTGGGGACTTTATACTACATTAACAATACCAGGCTTAGCTACTCCTTGGGGTTCTTTTGTGTTACATAGCTAGCATAAAGCAACTATCTTTGGGGGACTGGATTGACTCTTCACATTCTCTTTATTGCAGAAGCTTGCCTTTGACAAGGTCCAGTCATTTCCAGCATCATCAAATCTACAAACATATGGCTAGCAGGATACTTTGAGCTTGGTCATATCTAGCTCGTAACATTTCTGGTCTTTGTGAGCAGAGTCAGAACAAAAAGCAGGAAAATAGCTCTATCTGGATTCTCATGTAGCTTCTGTAATAGCCACTTTCCTTCTGTGGACAATCCCTTAGCAGTGTATGCGACCCTATTTTGAAAGTGCTCTCTGGTTCTCAGGCTTGGGGTGAAGAGTCCTAGGGGAGATGGAAATGGAGAGGGTCTTGACCCTGGGTCTTCCATCTGAATCTGCATAAGCCCTGCCATATAATGCTATTGCTTCAGTTTCCTTGGAAAGTATTTAAATGCATTAGTGACTGCCTTGGCTCTCTATGGCCTGCAGAGAGCCCTACTATAGGCTCTCTTTGTTCACCCTTTAGGGATTTCCTTCAGTTAGCTCACACATTGATGGGATTGACGAGGGCTTTATAAGTGCAATACCTCAAACATGAACACAGATTCCTTCATTTACTTCATATATCTGTGCTGTGCCTGGTACTCTGATATATAAAGGAACTAGAACTCCCAAGAAAATTAGCTCTCGTCGATCAGTCAGACTTGGATGAAATAAAATACTCTCATTAAATATTAATGCTCAAAGGCATGTGCCTGGCAGTGAATGCCATGGGAGACAATAAGAAAAAAGTCTGAATTTGCCATATCACATGACAATCTATGGCACAAGTAGGGGTTAAGCATCTCTTTATGTTTTTCTATTTAGGATTTAAATGGATTAAATGGTCCAGTGAAAAGGTTCAGACAACCACAGCTTCCTGATTCTGCAGCCTGGTTTTTTGTCAACTAGATATCCTTGTCTCGCTGCCAAAGAATAGGATATAACCTTCTCACCTCTACATTTCTGCCAACAAAAAACTCCTCCATCTAGTGGTACCAGCAAGAGTCAGTTGACCTCCATCTTCTTGGTGACATGCTTGTCTGTCCTTCCATCTTCATAGTACCAGGTCTTGTCCTCTAGTACTCCGAAGGCCTGCTGTCAGTTGGACTTGGTGCTTCCTACTGGGGAAGTAGCACAAAGCAGAGAGGTGTGCATTGGTGTGAACAGAAGAAATGGCCCTTCTTCCCAAGGAGTTTAACCTAGAGGAGTTTAATTGCAAAAATCTCCTTGCTGCAGAGAGGGTAACAGAGGACCCAGTGTTTCAGAACTCGTAGTAGCCAAGCTAAGGTCAGCTGTGCCTTTCTTACCCTGTTTCACAAGTTAGGGGTTCTAGGATTTGGGGACTAAGAAAGAATGAAAGCTCTTACCAGAATCGTAAGATAAGCCAGTTTCTCATGGGTGTCAGCTGTGGTTATAAAGAACAATGCTCTCAGCCCTGGCTGCCTAGTGTGTAATCATCTAGAAAGCCTTAAAAACGTGGCCATTCCTCTGCCACGCCACAGACAGCCCTTCTTCTTCCATGCCTCCTGTGCAGTAACCGCTCTGGCCTGCTCTGTTGTTGGTCTGTGGCATTGCAAGCTAGGTTTTCTTTTCTCTCTTACGAAAGACGCCTATGAAGTTTCCCTGGGGTGCTGGTTAAGAAGCAAATGCAAGGTCTCCAATCTTCCCTTTTATGACCACCTCCTGATGTCAGAACTGGGATTCCAAATTGTGATAGGTTCTCCAGATAACTGTCTTAAAAAAAACTCTCTTGAACATGACTGACTTCTCTTCTAGTTTCTGTTCTTGGGTCAGTTCTTTGCTCCCCTCCTACCGCTTTGCTTCTGTTCCCTCCCCTCTTGGAAACCCTGAGTAGAAGAAAGCAGGCCTAATCTGATCTGCTATGGACATTTCTCTGAACCGCAGAGTGGTTCTGATGTCATTTATATCTGTAAGCAGTGTTGGAGATTTAACCCTGCATTGTTTTTTTAATGCTATTCTCCAAGAAGGATTGGGTACAGAACTTAATGTTAACTTTCAAATGATGATGGCACTAAAACCAACTCTAAAAGATATGTTGATTTGTTGGTAACACCATTTTCCATTGGCTTTTCATTGAGTTTAGCGTGGACAGAAATACAGCAGTTATTAGGCATCAGTACTGAATCTGGCTTGTCAGGATCCAGCAAATCAGGGACTTGAAAACAGTGCACTTCCAGTTACGAGCTGTGTGCTCAAAAGAGGGAAGACAAATATTCTCCCCTCCTCTTTTCTTTTTGTTTTTCTTTTATTGCTTTGTTTTTATAACACATTTAAATCTTCATTGGCTTCTGTGTTTCTGGTCCCAGGATTTTTTTAAACAAAAATAAATATTGTGTACAACAATATTCTTTAAAAATTGAAATGAAAAGACAGAAACCAAACACATGGGAATGCACTACTACAAAGTGCTTTTTTATCTGTCTCCTTTTAAGTCTGAAATTCTCGCATTTAATCCTCGTTATGGGATTTACTTGATGGTTATGTACATCCCTTGCCTCCCTTCGCCTCAGTATTGTGAGACCTACTTAGTAAGATTAGAGATGCGCCAGGTTGACAAAACAGTTTACAGAGCTATGGACTCGGAGGCTTTTTCCCTGTCCCAGCTCTGCCAGTGAATGTGCCCCCTAATTCAGCTTTAAATGTGGTGGTGGCTACTCCACCTTGCCTTTTCCCTGCTCTCGTCTAAAATTTTGTTACATCTAAAACCTAGGCCGTGCTGAAACCCAGCAGAAGCAGCATGTAGGGGCGCTGCAGTTCAGTTGGGTTTTATAAATGTTAAAGATAGGGACAGTTGAATATCCCTGGAAAACTGATATTCGACTTTACAGATTGCTTTCATCAATTTACTTAATTTTAAATGAAATCTAGGGTTATTACCTTAGTTGGTTATCATTATTATTTTTCTTCAGCTGTTTAGAAATTGGGAATGTTCATATAAACTGCCTGATGTGTAAGGTTCAGAGAAGTGGGAGTGGATGTACCATGCTTTACTGTCATGTAGGATTTGATACTGGCAACACACACAACACACCAAAACAAATCAGAAAAGTTGGGAGAAGGGTCAGAGGAGGAGGCTGAGCCTAACTAATGCTGTTTGTGTATATTAACGTGGCATCTATTCTGTGAGGCAAATATAAACCATTCTTTATACACAGGTCTCAGTCCATGCCTAGGGAGGGAATATATATGGTGTTTGCCTTAAAAATAAATGATTTAGAGAAACCCTGTCTCGAAAAACCAAAATAAATAAATAAATAAATGATTTAATTAGTTGTAATATGTATTTGAATGGGACAAAGAACACACATCTCTAGCCAGCTAGAACAAGCTGGCATTCTTAATGTTTATTAGAAAAAATATATAAGGGTGAATATTTAATTAGATAGTTGTGTATTAATACATCTGTGTATAATATATTACTTTTGTGTGGCTTCAACCACAGTACAAGAAGGGAAACAATAAACAAGAGAGAAAGGATTTCAGCTCATGGGGGGAAGGTACAACAGCCATGGCTGCCATGGCTGAGGAAGCCTGTGGCAATCAGGAAACAGAAGATGAAACTACAGTCAGGGCTCCTGTAACCTTCAAAGGCCTACCCTAGTGACCCAAGTCTGCAAACTTGAACCCATCTCCTTCAAGTCCATCAGCCTTATTAAAGCACTACCAGTGGGGGAGCAAGCATCTGAAACATGAGTCATTGGGGTACATTCAAAGCAGAACAATGACTACGTAATCCTTGGGTTTGCCCCTCCCATTATAAGGATACTTTTTCACTCCTATAAAGAGTTTTTAGTCGTGCAAACAGGAAAGGAGACTGGAGAACAGAATGTAGTGACTGGAGAGAGGAATGATGGTGCCTGGTTTCCCTGGGGACCATTTCCTAACCTTTAAAATACCACCCGTGAATGCAAGATTAGGCTAGAAGGAGATCAGTCTAACTTACAACTTAACATGAAAGCTTGGGCTTTGCCCATGTTCCTGAAACCTGCGAGGCGAAGACAAGCAATGCAGAGATGTGATGAGGTGAGCTGCTCTGGACTGCACTTAGGTAGGCAGCTCAAGGCAAGCTCTCCGCGTGGAGATGGAAGAAATGCTCCTGCTTGCTCCCCTTTTCCTGCTTGTATGTGGTACATAAAATACTCATTTTACCAAAACCATGTGAGCTATAATTTCTTGGTTAAAAAAAATAAAAATTACATAGCATACAAGAGATGTGGGTGGTCAGTGAATAACTCATCTTTATAACCTGTATTTTATCGTTAAAAAACAACCAACAATGGCACAGTCACTAAAATGCTTGTCATGCAAATAGGATCCCCACATTAAAAGTTAAGCGCCAGCACAGAGCAAAAGATGGCAGTATGTGCCTGTCATCCCAGCATTCGGGAAGCAGACGAGGATTCCTAGAGCTCAGTGCTCAGTCCATCTAACCACATCAGTGAACTCCAGGTTGTGTTTTCAAAGAGCAACAAAGGGAGACACGAGTCCGCCTCTGGCCTCCAAGTTAAACACACACACACACACACACACACACACACACACACACAGTAGAACAAGGCTGAGAATACGTAAGGGTATACTGACTCTAGAGCTCATCACATGCTGAAGGTTCACCTCTTATCTACTGTAAGGTGTAGGGTAGTATAATATGGTACGGTACAGTACATACAGCTTAGCTGTGGAAGTTGAGCCAAGGAACAAAAGCCCTACAAGAATCAGATGCTGAGTGAAGGAAGATTGTAGCCCATGGGCACAGTGAAATTAGTCTGAGTAGGCTGTCCTGATAATTAGTGAGGCTTTCCTGGAACCCAGAAGCAAGTCTCTTACACGGGCAGTGTGGGCCTCGGGCTACAGTGTTGAGTGTGCCTGGAAGGAGATTGCTCAGCATATGGCTTTGTGTACTGCTGCTGTTTGCTGTTACACTGTGGCATGAAAGATCCCTTGAGGAATGGATACCATAAAAGTCTCTCCCAAAAAAAGTGAAATTAGTATAGCTCAGTAGGAAAACCTAATTTGAACAGACTAGATAAAGGTAGGAATGGAATAAGTGTTGTTTTGTTGCTTTTACCAGAAGCTGCAGCTGTTGCATACCCTCTGCCTTCTCTCCTGGGTTGCCTCTTTGTTTTGGAGGATTTTTGTTGTTATTTTATTTTATTTTTAACTTAGAACCAAAAAGCTTACAGAAGTGCATGAGGTAAGCATATGGCCTCTGTATAATCATGCCCCTGTGCATGTTTGATTCAGTGACCATTTTTTTATGCTCGAATGACTCTTTTTATGCACGTAGAACAAAATACAAACAGGAAAAGCTTTAAATGTGTGAGACCCTTACCTCTGCACCTAGTTACCCAGTGAAGGTTTTAGACAAGTGGAGCTCTATCTCTTTATGGTTACCCACAGAACTAATCCTGGCTACAGAATGTTGGTGTCTGGCACCATTTCAAGTGGCTACAGGATTATTCTAAACAGGCAGAAAGTCACAAAGAATTGGTAGGCCCTAATGTGATTTTTATGCAAGTCTGTGTGCACATGTACACAATTGATATAATAAGGGGAACTGTCAGTTCAAATCGGGGGATGGCTTCGTCTAGGCCTTTCCTTGGCCTTTCCTTGTACATATTTGATGACTGTTTGTACTCTCCACAATGCCCCAAATACTGTCATTCTGGAATCCTTGAAACACATAGGTGACAACTTTTCCAGGGGCCAGATAATGCATCAGCCTTAATCATGGGGTGGGAGAGATGGCTCAGTAGTTAAGGGCCAAGCCTGATGAGTTGAGTTCACATCATAGAAGGAGAGCAACAGTTCCTACAAATTATTCTCTAATTTCCCTGGGATCGATGGGGCATACATGCAAACACACGATAAATGAATGTTAAGGAGAAAAATAAGAACCTTACCCTGTGTCTTAGTTATTTTTCAATTGCTGTGATGAAACACCATGAGCACAGGCATCACTGAGGGAAGTCATAGCAGAAACCGAAGCACAGGCTGTAGAGGAACATTGCTTACTGGCTTGCTCCTTGTGGCTTGTTCACCTGCTTTCTCACAGCACCCAGGACCACCACCCCAGGGGTGGCACGTCCCACGGTGGGCTGGACCCTCCCATATCAGTCATCAGGCAGGAAAATGACCTAGAGGCTTGCCCCAAAGCCTCTAGGCTTTTCTTCGTTGAGAATCCTTCTCAAAGGACTCCACTGTGTGTCAAGCTGGCATAACACTAGCAGAGGTCTTTTGTTAGTGACCCATGACCCTGACTCTGCCACCTATTATCAGTACGAAAATCTTTCTTTAGTTGGAAATATGGGGATCCAGGGTTCACAAGAGGACAATCATACAGTTTTAAAAATCTGAGTTTCTGCACTGAACTGGTTAGCATAGCAAGGTAGAACTTAGGACTTAGAGATGGACCCTGGCGAGGTAGCTTCTTCTCCCCCCACACACAATTTGATGTGTTCTTACACAAGTTTAAATCCTTTCTTCTCTCCTGCTGTTGACCTGAGGCACGTGTAACTAGCCATTTGGTCTGTCCTAGAGCATCTTAACAGTTTTCTTACTGACACCCTGCTCTCACAGTGACTGTTTTGTTCAGAATATATCATTGACATCTGCTTTGGCATTCTGTATCTGACCAGTGGGTAATTCTGAAAGTCTCAGATTTTACTTTCAGATTCATCCGTAGCTGAACCAGCCTCTGCTTTTCCCCCTGACGTTGAAGAATGCTTCCTAGACAAAAGGCCAATTTTAGTTGGCCTTAATTCTCCCTCTGCAGCATTCCTTTAGTTCTATGTGTTTGAAATTCAAGGCCTGTTCTGGTTTCAAGTACACTTTTTAAAAAGTCTGAAACAGAAATGTATTATTGGACTGATAATGCCTTACGGAGGCCAATAATGGTTTTATGTAGGAGCCACAGTGCTGTTTTTGTTAGTGGCTTAAGTGCCTTTGACTGCTCTTTCTCCTCCACCCCCTTCTCCTCCCTCAGGTTTCTTGAATCATGTTAAGTAACTTGATATTCCTCTTGTCCTGCATAATGTAAGCTAACATTGGCAAATTGTTGTGAGAGTGCTTCAGGGAAAGAGTTCAGCTCAGCACACAGTAGTATAATTTTGTGGCGAATGTAAACGGTTCTTGAAGTACAGAGTGATCAAGAAGCCTTGGATATCATTTATTTTTTTCCTTCAAATTTAGCATATTATACAATACTGAATTTTAAAAAATAGTTGGCGAGAACAGATCATCTGTGATGCCTCTGACTCAACTTTTTTTAGTTTTGAGTTTCAGTCTTTTTTTTTTTTCTCGTTTTAAACAATGGTCTTTGCCTTCTTACTTTATGATGATAAAAATATTGTCTTATGGTTTTACAGTCTTTCATTAGTATTTTTGAGTAACATATATATCTTTATAGAACTGTCTGTTGCTTTTCCAAACCACCTTTGTGGTTTGGAAAACCACAAAGCTCTCTGGAGATTGTCTAAATTTTGGCTAATAACCATCAGTGCTCTGATCTACTTCTGAGTCATTAGCTCTTTTTCCAACTGAGCAGTTTCCTTGGGATGTATTCCCAGAAGGCAGCTGCTAAGGTAGAAATAATGGAATGCCCAATCTTGTGGTGCTATAGGATGCTGTCAGTTGCTTTGTCAGTGTTTCATGATGCAGTTATCCACGAAGAACCATCATTATAGAATGGATGACTATGTTAGCTGCTTTGGCCATCTCTGGGCCTCACGTGTGTCCCATTTAACAGACTCCACGTGATGTATTACCGAGGAGAAAAGGTGTATTACCAGGAGGAAGTGTCACTCTGACTCACTGCCTTGTAAGAATGGAATCCAGGAAGCTCTTCAGTGTATGTTCTCATGATGGTTCAGATCCTGACTCCAGAGCTGGACGGCCTGGGTTTGTTGCCTAACTCACTGTTTCCCTACTATTGAGTTGGGCGAGGTGCTCAGAAAAATTGTCACCATATTCTAATCATCCCCCAGCATCTCCTAGTCTGGATAGCTTATTTGAGCATTCATGTTTATGAACATCCTTGTTACTCTGTGCTGGGTGCCCTGAGGAGCCTCTCAGGAAACAAGATTTGACTCTGTCCTAGTTCTTTCAAAAACTGGCTTTCTGCTGCCTTTTAAGTAAGGGGCTGTATGTTCCGGTCACATCCTCATATTCTTTGGAAGTGCTCTCCCTGATTCTTCTTTATGCTTAAACTGCTAGTACCTCTGGATATTCTGACCCTGTAGCTCTTTCTTCCTGCCTTGCCCTTTGTTCTCTGAAGCCAGGTGAAATACCCTACTTCTCAGTTACTTTCTTCCTGCCCCTTTCAGGAAGGACTTCTAGAGCCTCTCTGCAGTGTGTACAAAGACAGTGTTTGCTGCCTTTGTGGCTTAAATGTACACTAACCCTGCAATGTACTGCATTTCTGGAAAGGAAGCACTTACTCTCCATCTTGTGCTCATGTTCAAGGGATGGGTAATAAATGTGTTATTGAGTAGGAGTCAGTACTTAAATCCCTGACATGAAGTGAGACTAAAGTATAGAATGATGAATCTCTGAATAACTGTAGGAGGACATGTGTGTGTGTGTGTGTGTGTGTGTTGTTTTTTGAGACCAAACTTCTTTGTAGTTTAGGTTGTCGTGGTACAAGCTCTGCAGGCTTCTAACTCAAAGATCTGCCTGCCTCTGCCTCTCAAGTACTGAGATTAAAGGTAAGCACCCCCACTGCCTCACTTGAGTATAATTATTTTTTTAAAGTGGTTTTACGATTATTATGCAAATTAATCAGATTGGCATGGTTAGAAGGCAGCAGGAGTCATATTGTCTCTCAGCTGCCTGATTATAACACTAGCATTTGTAGACCAGAGTGAAGGTTGAACCAGTGATTATCTGAACTGAGTTCTGGGACCACAGCATCTTGTAGAGATCCTAGTGACATCTTTCTTCTAGGTGAACTGTGTAATGTTGCTGCCTGCCCACTGTTCCCAATTTGCATCTGTCCTTATTCTTTAAGTACATCTCTGACGTTTCCAAGTCCTCTGTCTGGAGATAACACACAAGCAATGCATGTGTACTTTCTTCTTTGCTGGTCGTACCCTGCCATGTCCCCATAGTGTTTAGGAATTCTCTCCCTTTTCTAGTTGTGTTTTCCCTTTCATCAGCTCTCCCAGGGTATCTCATAATTGCCACTATCCTCAACACAAAGCAGCAGAGCAGAAGAGCTTGTGTGAGGATCACAGCACAGCCGTTTGTTAAGACATGACTTAACATCCCTGAACCTAAGATTTCTCATTTCTAAAAGAATTAAGAATCCCTGCCTCATTAGATAGTGTTTCCTTGTGCCAAGCTCATAGGAAACACTCGTATCAGTAGTTCTTGTAGTGAAACTTCAAGTAGCTAAGCTTTGGAGCAAGACTTGCTGAGCTCTGTGCCCTCTTCTCACTTTTTAATAGGTCTTTGCCCTGCAGAGATCAGTGTCCCTTACGTCATAGGGTTGTCGTAAGATGTGGGGAAAGTAGTTATAAGAAAAACAACATTTCACTTAGGCCTCCTGAGCAAGCAGAGGCTCAGGTCATCTCCCCCAGGGGAGCTGTTGGCTTTTATCCTACCTAACCCCTCCTTGAGGTTCCTTTCTTGTATCCATTTCTTTTCTTTTGTCTGACATGGGCTTGTATTTGTTTCATTTATTTTTTTTATTTGTTGCTTGCCCATAGTGTTTCTTCCTCAAGATTTGAACACTACCAGTTGTGACTACTTCTGCATCACTTTCCCCACCCCCTTTTTTTCTGGCTCCTGCAAGAGTGAGAGCTGATAAACCAGTTCCTCTTCCTGTAGCCAGATAGGTATCTGTAGGTTGCTGGGCCTGTCCTCCCTAGTGCTTTAGCAGCACTGTCAGAGGAAAAGTGTAGCCCCTGGCTATAAAGCCTGGCCACCCCTAATCTGATCTTCAGCTTGGGACACACTGTAATCAGGCACCAAACACAAGTAAATGGGAGCTATTCTTATGCATCGTTGGGGATAGGAATCTTGTCCTTTGATTCCACATTACACAAAAGCAAAAATATTCACAAGGCAAGTAGTTAAGGGAAACTTGTTTGAGGTGCTGTTTATTCTCTCTTGATGAAAAGCAGATCTTTGGAATGTAGAAAACTCTGATACAAAAAATCGGATTCCACTGGTTTGCATTTTTCATTAGTGTGTCATTTAAGGAAACCCTGTGGTTGGGGTCATAGAACAAGCCTGTGTTTATTCTGCTAAAGTAAAAAAACTCAAAGCACTTACATATATCTGAAGATAAGTTTCTGTTTGTGGGGCTATTTGCCTAAAATTTGGAAGGGGGTAGTTTTCAGTGCCACCTATTATGAGTATTTTCAAAGCTTTATAATGGCTTTTATTCCAACACGGGTCATAGGAAGTGGGAGGTTCTTATTGTTTAAATATCACAGATGTTCAAATAACTAGGAATTTCAATTAACATTCAGTGACTTTCTTATTAAATAAAGGATTAATTTTTATCCTAAGTGTTTACTGGAAAGGACAACACAGAAACTGCTTAACATATCTTCTATCCCACATGTATTGCTTTATTTAGCGGCACTAGAATAGAGCATAAAATATTTTACATACTAAATATTAAAAGGAAAATTTGCATAGTGCTTCTGACAGTTCTATTTGAATTTTTGAAGTAGTAAGAAAGTTCACCTTCCTTCTCTAGCTGCTGTCCATATCTATTTTATTCATTCTGCATGTGTTTATTTTGTAAATACAGTACTAAGAACTGTGGTAGTTACTAGGAGTAGAGGTCAAGCATCAGTGATTACAGAACTAAGAAAGCACAGTTACCATGAGAAGGGAGATCCCTCCAGGTCCCTCCTCAGGTGACTTGGCCCTCTACCAAAACAGATTTGGTTGGTTGGTTTTAAGACCGGAACTCACAGGAAACCAGTCTGACCTCAGACTCACTGTCCTCTTGCCTCAACTTATTTAAAAGGTGGGATGGTATGTGTCATCACTGAGTAGATTTCCCTGGGGTACTTCGACCGGAGTCAGAGGAGTTATCAGACTCCAGTTTCACTACAACAACATGTGTATTGGCACTCCCCATCCAGGATCTCTTCTCAGCCACTATCACCGTTAGAGATCCCCTAGACTCTACCAAGCCTCCCACCATCCTCAGTTGTGTCCTCTTAGAGGTCTAAATGGCCCGTGTTAGCTAAACACATGGAGTTATCTCAGGGTCTGCCCTCCTATTTACTGAGCAGCTGAGGAACCAAATGCCATCATAGGCCATTGGAGCCTGGAGTTGCAGTTGTGTCCTCCTCATAGAGGGAAACACCCACCAGGAAGAGGCAGCCCTGGGGTTAGTGTAGACCAGACTGTTCCAACTGTGGGCTTGGTCAAATCATGTAGTCTCAAGGTTTCAGTTTTTGCTTTTGTTTTAAATAAAATATAACCATTTATGTTATCCACGTGTGAAGTTGTTCTAGCCGTACAGCACAGTAAAATGAGGTTAATCTCTGGCGTTGGAAACTGGATTTTTTTTTTTCTATTTTGGCTGAGTCCTGCTCAGCATAGAGCTTTGTTGAGCTTCGTTGCATGTAGAGGACCTGTTGCCCAAAGCTCTTCTATTAGCCTGGCTGTCGGAGTGGCTCAGTGAGGTAGAGGTAGCACAGCACACACACCTGCTGGAAATCTCTCTGTGTGCCCTTGTTTCCCATCTTACTCAGGTTGGGTAATTCACCACTGTACACTGTTCTAGTTTCCTTCCCTTTGCTGTGATAAAACATGACTTCCACTTTCAGGCTATAGTCCATCATTGGGGGAAGTCAGGGCAGTAAAACATGGAGGAATTCCGTTGGTAGGCTTGTGTTTAGCTGCTTTTCTTTACTGCCTGGGACAAACGGCCTAAGAATGGTGGGCTGTCCCCCCAATTAAGAGTCAAGACTGTCCTCAAGACATGCCCACTGCTCAGTCTAATGTAGACAGTTCCTCAGTTGAAACTTTCCTTTCAAATGACTCTGGACTGTCATCTTACTGTCAGGCTGAGTTAAAGCTAACTAGTACAACACCCTACGGTATAGGACCATGTAATACCATAGAAATACAGGGAACATTGGAAGTTCCTGCTGAAGTGAGGGGGAAAGAGATTCTTTTTTTTTTTTCTCTACCTAACTGGAAAATCTTTAAGTGAACAACGTTTGTCTACTTTTTTTCTTACTTTCCCCTGCTTTACATGTATGAGTGTTTGTCTGTATACAATATTAGTGTATAGACCTAAGAAGGCCAGAAGACAATGTCGGATCCCTTTAAGGCTGGAATTGCAACTGATTGTGAGCTGCAATGTGGGTTCTGGGATTCCAGCCCAGGTTGTCTAGAAGAACAGCCAGTGCTTATAACTGCTAAGCCTTTCCTTACCTTTTGTATATATACAGTCTTTTATCATTTATCTCTCACTGGTTTTTTATTTTTTAAGACAAGAGTCGGTTGTAAGGTGTATATAAAAATAATTCTTCAGGTAGCTGATGAATAAGTGTAATTAATTTGAAAGCTTTAATACATCTTTATCCTCAAGAGAACGCTCCAAAAACATACAAAGTGTGGAATTCTTGGCTTATAAAAGCAAGAGTCACTGGACCGAGACCTAATCCAACATTTTGTAACTTCTTCCTCAATTGAAGACCTATAAATGCAAGTAATCTTCCCTTCTATCCATTATATGAGGAATTCTAAAATGCATGCAAGTCATATGAGGTTGAGTTACATAGGAATTAATGAGCAAGCCTGACAAGATCATGAGAATTGATTAGGGTGTGTTAAAGAATATCATTTCTGATTTGTTGATTTTACCTGAAATTTTAGTGTAATCTTAACTGCCCATGAAGAACACTTGTCTGGATAGAGCTCTGCTTCTGTTTTACCTGACTGATTTTGCTATAAAAAGTCAGTAGGGGATGAGAAGGTCCTGCACACCTTCTTTTTTTCCACATGTTTTTCCAAAGACAAGAACTAGCATTTAAAGTAGGTTTTAAGCATCTGAGTGGTCACTTTGAGATTTCCTTCTTCAAGTAGAGCTGAGGAGAAATTACCTCTACTATTAGTGGGAAAGGTAGGGGAACAGGCTTTAAAGGGAGTCGAAAATAAGAAATTGTCTGACGCTTGTAGGAAAGTAAAGTGAAGTAAAGGCTTTGAGGGAAATCCCAATGGAGAATCTCTCATATTAAGCAATCCCAAGGCATGGAGGAAAACTCCAGCCCATTTTAGAGTGAATGAGTCACCAGTTTAGTATCCTAGGTTACACAGATTGTTGTTTAAGTCAGTTCAAGTCAGGGGTTTTGTCTCTGGGGAGACTTTTCTTTCTTTGGAATTTCCTTTTTTATTATCCATCCTCAGAGGGAGTAAGAGTGGGAGAGATGGAGAAGGAGAGGTACAGGTGCCCTTCTAGAATTTTATTTTGGGGTTGGTGCAGAAGATAGGAAAAAAGGCCTCCCTGGCAATTACCCCAAAATTGAGATTGGAAGGAAGTAGTGTAAGAACTATCAGAGTTGAGATAGAGGCAAGTCACTGTCTTGTTACAGTTGCACATAAATCTCCCAGAAGACCCAGAAGCTGTTGCACTCAGACTAGAAAAGAACTGTGAGAAAGACAGTCATGTATGGAGGTACAGTCTAAGAACTAGCAGGTATGGTGTATTGATCACCTACTGTATACACCTTCACACTGCTAAACAATGGGAGCAAGATGCTGAGCCCTACTAGGCATGGAGATGTACACTGGGGAAGTGGAAGCAAGAGGAAGGATCAGGACCGTTCTCAGCTGTACAGGAAGCTCCTCAACTGAAGGCGGGAGTGGGAGGGGAGGATCTTGAATCCCAGAGGGATTAGAACACGTGCCTGGGATTCACAGAGTCCTAACCCAATCTAGGCCATCTGATCCCAGAGTACTGAGAAGAAACAGTTGTTTGGTTTTGGTGAGATAAGGTCTTATTTTGTCTCCCAAACTGGCATAGAAGACACCATTTAATCCAGGCTAGAACCTAATTTTTTTCAGGAAAGGGTGTTTTCTGGAGCTTTTAAAAGACCTGCTAAGTTTTTTGTTTGTTTGTTTGTTTTGTTTTTTTGGTTTTGTTTTGTTTTGTTTTTATTAACCAATCTTCTTGGTCCAGGTTTGAGGAAATATTCATCTGAGTACAGTTGGCTGTCTGTACCCACAGTTCCCATGTATGTGAACTGAAAATAAATTTGTGTGGGGGGGGTATGTACTGTTTGTTTTGAGATGCAGTCTTACTCAAGCTGGCCTCTAAACTGAAGGTTCTCTTGCCTCAGCTACTTCAGCAGCTGGGCTGACAGGCCTGTGCTCTGTTCAAATAACCGTTTTCATAACATACTGTTTGGGGTACTAAGGTCATCTAAAGGTGACTTAACATACACAAAAGGATGCACACAAGCTATATGCAAATAATATACCATTTTTTCAGAAGGGCTGAAACCACCTTCTGCTTGAGAGCAAAGAGGTTGTAGATTTCAAAATTAAGAGTACTCTAAATGCATAAAAGCCCTTTAACCTCATGCCTTAGCACAACTATAAAAAAAATGTATGGGAAGAACTCTTCATTAACAAGTACCGATCTTCGTGCAGAGCTTTGTGACCTTAGCCAGACTCTGTAATTTATTGGGGCTGAACTGTAAACCTTCTGTCTGTGTCTGTCTACACGTCAGCAGTTGGATGGGGAGGGGACTCCTGGCTCACTTTTGAGACATAGGGTAACCTAGAGGATCACTGTGCTGTGTCACTTGACATGGTCCTGAATGGCACCAAGGTAGGTAGATACCATTGAGAAGTGCCCAAGCCACTTATGCTCTTGAGAATGTCTTCCAAACAGGCTGCTTTACTGTGTCCTGAGCATGGGCATTTGTGAAGTGACTGACATGACTTCATAAAGTTAAACTTTTGCAGAAAGGACACTCCCTTAGCACTCTTTAACTAGAGGGACTCCATTTTCCAGTGTTTGTATTGAAAATGGAAGCCACCTTTAAACTGTTGACAGCCTTTTAATTTTACTCCTAGCAGCAGAGAAACAACTAAAAGGAAGTTTGTCCCGTTCTTTACGATATCAGTCGACAAAGAGTAACAAAGTTTTCTGGTTTAAGAAAGAAGAACAATTTTCTTTGTCCTTTCTGTCTTAAAATTTTTTATTTATTTCTTAAATATTTTCTAAAATTGACTGCACTTTTCTGAGTGATTACATTTTTCTTTGGATCCTCATATGTCATATCATAAAAGAGCATTCAAATTTTCAAACACTTTGTGTCTATGAGACCTAGTAATAAATGGGATTAAGGTGACCTATAGTAAGCCTTGAGGTCAGGGATCTCTCCTGCACTCCTAGCTCTGGGATATTGTGCGCACCCCCACCCCCACCCCTGCTCCGGTGGTATTTGTCAAGTGGATTAATTGGCAGAGTGGGGATGGAAGCTTTTGTGTGAAATGCTGTATGGATTCATACACATTTCTAGTCAATTGATCGCCTACCAGTCTACACACATATAGCAGGGCTTAAGAATGATTGTGTACATTATAAAAGGACTCTCCATAAAACATAAAACCTGACATCTAAAAAGGACTCAATTTCATAAAATGCAAACCTGACGTTTAGTAGGAATGTCTCTAAAGTGCTAATATGCATCTTGAGGAATAGGGTTTGATTTATAGAGAACTTCACTTCTGCCAACAAGATTTACTTTTATGGAAACAACACCTAGTCGTGAATGGTGTTCAGTGCTTCTGAGCAAAAACTAAAGCCTTCATCTCTATTTTCCTTAAGTAATTCTTGAGGTCTTCTGGGTCTGTGAGTAGTTGCCTTCTGCTGAGCTGGCCTTCCTCAGGGGTCATCATCTGAAAGGGGGCATGCTGAGGATCAGCTGCTGTGTACTGAGCAGCGTGCAGGCGTTTCACATTAGCCTTTTTTTTTTTTTTTAGATTTTATTTATTTATTTATTAAAGATTTCTGTCTCTTTTCACCGCCGCCTCCCCTTTCCCTTTCCCTAACCCCTCCCTTAATCAAGTCCCCCTCCCTCCTCAGCCCAAAGAGCAATCAGGGTTCCCTGCCCTGTGGGAAGTCCAAGGACCACCCACCTCCATCCAGGTCTGAGTGAGGTAAGCCAGACCCAAAAAGAGGAACATGGGATGTACTCACTCATATTTGGTTTCTAGCCATAAGTAAAGGACATTGAGCCCGTAATTCGGGTTCTTAGAGAAGCTAAATAAGAAGGAGTACCCAAGGAAAAACATATAGGCATCCTCCTGAATATTAAGCTTCATCAGGCGATGAAAGGAGACAGAGACCCACATTGGAGCACCGGACTGAAATCTCAAGGTCCAAATCACATTAGCCTTTGAACCCTTTTAAGAAGCCTGTGCTTTTGAGTTAACCAGTGTCCTAAATTGCATTGAAATGTAATTTGCAAGAGAATTAGCTAGATCTTTGTGACATTTATTTAAGACTTTTTGTCTGTATTATGACTTAGAGACATCATAAACTACTAAGATACCAAAAATACCATTGGTGTCCACCAGTACTCCACGGTCGTGTTTAAAACACAAGTGCATGCATGACTTGAGAGTGTCTTCACTAGAAGCAACTTTTGTTTAATCTTCATGCTGAAAATTAGACTTTAAAAATAAAAACCTTTAGTTACAAAGATTGGAAATTGCACTGGCTTTCAACAGTAATGGTGGAGGAATGAGAAAACGTGTCGGAGTGATGAAAAGTCATCCACGCTGCTCAGTCGGTAACACCCAGACAGAAAACGTGATTTGCAGCCTACTAGTAAGCGAGGAAAGCTGAGTGCAGGCGACATGGAAGACATTGGTTACTTAGATAGAGATAGTGTGTATGTACCAAGATAGGAGGTTAGCTAAAATGAAAATAGTGCTTTAGAGCCATGGGAGCTAAGACTAAAGTTCAATTGACACTTGTATTTTTGATCCAGCAAGATGGCTTGGGAGGTCAGGCGTTTGCTGCCAAGCCTTAGGACTTGAGTTCAATCCCAAGGACACTCGTGGTGAAGGGAGAAATATGATTCTCTCAAATTGTCCTCTGACCTCCACATGAAGGAATTTTTTTAAAGACTTTTATTTTTGATGTGTTGTGTTCTAGTTAAGAAACAAACTTGTCTAGTATTGTTTTTCCCTGATAAAACAGGTATATAAGTGCTTTGCAGTATAAAATGGAAGAAACATTGGGGGGGGGTGCGTGTGTGTGTGTGGTGCTGGGAGTCCGAACCAGGACCCCAAGCATGCCAGGCATGCTCTCTACCATCCAATGCCTTATCTGAAACCCCAATTAGCTATGTTTATTTGCTTTAGCACTGTGATAGTCTTAAGATTATGGGATACTTATAAACAAGTACTTTTTAAAATCAGTTTGGTTTAGGGGATAAGTAAAAAGATCTTTGTTACCTGCTCAGAATGTGAAAAGCTACCTTCATCTTCTTAGGCTGAGATTTCCTCAGAAAGGAAAGATGGTAGTATTTTAGCAAGTTAGGAAAACTAGCAAATTACTAAAAGTAACAAGAAAATGCAAAGGACTTTAAAAAAAAAGTCAACATCATTTGACTGAATTAAAAGTTACTATAATTGATTGCCAGTGATTAAAGGCCTACAAGTTCTTGGTAATGCCTTTTACCACTGTTCATCCTCGGGCTTAGAACTGAATGTAAGGCCTTGCATGTACAGGTAAACATTCTTAACACTGAGCTACCTTCCCAGCCCAGTGATGCCTTTGAAATTTTGCACAGGGATGTCTTCTTTATACACACAGAGTTTACATACAGCAGGCAGTCCTGGGCATGCTTTTTGCCAGCCCTTATTCTTCCTGTCCCACCATACTGTGATCATGAGTATTCAGAAAGTGCTTGTTTGATAGTGGTCTTCACATGTTTGTGCATGTCTTCTCCACATCTGTTTTGAGCAGGATTCCAATGTTCACATATGCACATACACATAAGTATGTTCTCTGTGTGGCACTATATAAAATAAAGATTAAGCTGAAGTTGTCACCATCTTTCTCCTCACCCTGTAGTGGACTATTGCATGCGTTCTGGGGAGATCAGACTCTCAAGGAAGGTTTTGTATAATCTGCTCAGGGTCCCCAAGACCAAGTTCTAAGCTCAAAGGAGTTTCATTTGCCCCAGAGGAACAGAGGACAGGGAATAAGGGACAAAGACAGGAGACAGAAGAAGAGGAGGAGGAAGGGAGCAAGGGAGAGGGGTAAGGGGTATTTGTCCCAAGGTGGAGGACAAAGGACTACCTCTGGATGGAGAGGAGACAGATGTGGCACACAGGCAAATGACAACTTATAAAGGTTTAAAGAGAAAAAAAACCTGTGTTAGGATGAGATGTTTGATTTTAATGGAACATGTTATTAGGTGAGCCAAAGGGGACTTGTGATTGCTGTACTTCAGTACTTTAATAGCTGTACCTTGGTAGTCAGCCTCAGGAGGAAGAAATGACTAAGGGAGGAGACCTCAGTGGCTAGCTTTAGGAATGTAGTCTAACAGTTTCAGCAAGGCAGAGGGAATGGGAGAGAAGGACAAGGCCTGCCAGAGTCATGCTCACACTCAGATGGCCAGAGTCTCTTCAGTAGCTCTACCATCTACATAAAAAAATGTTCTTGCTAACTATTCACCCTCTGGAAATACATTAAAATGACTTCATAAAATTCTAGCTAAGACATATTGAGAACTTGCTCTATTCCAAATGCCATTAAGAGCACTTTATTTACTTGGGTTTTTTTTTTCTTTCTTTCACTTGATACACTCGAGATTGCTTACTATATAAATACTCATGTTTTGCAGATGAGGAAACTGAGGCACAGCTGGCTTATCTAGCTAGTTCCAGTCAGGTAGGTTAGAATTTGACCTCAGACAGTCTTGTTCCAGATACCAGTCACTAAACCACTGTAGTTAAACACTGGCATCTGCCTTGTCCATCTTGACTAAGCCTCAATGAACGTGAGCCATCACAGTATGTCTTCAAAGCATTGGGTCATGACCCAAACAGTATAGAACACTGTGGACCCTAGAGCGTGGAGGAGCTAAAAGGCTAACCAGCTGAGTAGTGTACTATCTGTTCTCCAACATAAACTCTGGTTCTCTTGAGGCAGCACCTAACATAGAAATCAGGGAATTTAGTCCTGGTCGAGGTTTTAATTTCTTCAGGAACTCTGTCTTACAGCATGAAAATGGTATTTTCATGACTTTTTTTCTTTAAATACCTTGCTGTACCTATAATTATTATTTTCCCAAGAATGGGACAGAAATTGCTTCTAGATGAAAGAGCCATGGTACTCGTGGGTGGGTGTGCTACTCCAAACTTTGCAGCTACAACAGAAATTAGAGGTTCACAAGGTAATTGCTGTGATTACAGTTTTCTTCTTGGCCCCAGACAGGAGCTCTCGAAACACAATATTCTGCTAATTTTTTAAATATACAATTTGCAAGGCTACAGGAAATTACCATGAGTATGTGCTATTTCTCCCCTGTTTTCTATGGAAGTTAAACATATCATTGGGTCTTTTGAAATTCCGAGGGCAAAGTAGGCATGGCATGAATTAGAAGATATTGTTAAAAAGGCTTGAAGCTTTTAGGTAATCAACCTTGTGGTAATGTACACAAGACTTATTTTAAAAAGAAAAATTTCTAATCACAGCATAGTGACAGCCGTGAAGAGTTTCTCCTTCAGTATTCTAGATTTTTAAAGCCAGAAAATGACATGATCTGATTTACATTTTAGGAACATCTTACTTTGGTGTAAAGGAGGACGTGTTGAGTATGGGAACCGTCAGGAGGTTATTAAAGGTCCTGGCTGTAGAGTGGGGGAAACAATAGGGCAAGAGCCGGAAGAATGGACTTAGGTGATGCTATTGAGATTATTGGGGCAGCATTTTGTTGTGTTTGTGACAGAGAACTCAAAAAGAGCTCAGCTTCCAGCTGAGTGTCCCTGACCTCTCAGCCCTCCTTGTATCTTCTAAGTTCTCAGAGTACAGGCATGTACACCACCACCCAGCCTCCTTGATGGTAACCACAAACTTACCTCTTAGAATGCTGGCCCACACTTGCTTCTTGTCTCACCGCATCTTGTTGGAGAACAATCTTGTCTTTACCAGGCACCTGAAGTTACCTCTTAGAATGCTGGCCCACACTTGCTTCTTGTCTCACCGCATCTTGTTGGAGAACAATCTTGTCTTTACCAGGCACCTGAAGTT
>NW_026067930.1:11013280-11083916 GCF_014885135.2 Alexandromys fortis
CCCCCCCCCCCCCCGCCTTTTTGATTTTTTTTCGAGACAGGGTTTCTATGTTGCTTTGGAGCCTGTCTTGGAACTAGCTCTTGTAGACCAGACTGGCTTCAAACTTACAGAGATCTGCCTGCCTCTGCCTCCCCAGTGCTGGGATTAAAGGTGTGTGTCTCCGCCCGGCTGTAAACCGCCTTTTTGATTTTTTTTCGAGACAGGGTTTCTATGTTGCTTTGGAGCCTGTCTTGGAACTAGCTCTTGTAGACCAGACTGGCTTCAAACTTACAGAGATCTGCCTGCCTCTGCCTCCCCAGTGCTGGGATTAAAGGTGTGTGTCTCCGCCCGGCTGTAAACCTATTTTCTGTGAATATGTGCTCCTGACACCTGACAGTATCAGTTCTAGTGAATGTGGCGGCCAGTGTCAAAGATGGGGTTCCAGAAGAAGTCTTAATCCTGAAGTCAAGAGGCAAGCCCCACTGTAGTTTTGACTAACATCCATAAGCGAGACAGAATATTTAGCAATGAACTTACATAGTGACATGTTTATAGGCAGTTCAAGTCTGATCCAATCAGATAACCCCAGTGAGCATCAGTTGACTCCTCCCCATGTAGCTCTGGCTCTCACCCTTTGCTGCCTTGGACAGCTGCTCAAGGAAAGCGCTAGTATTGTTCTCTCTTAGGCTCCATCGTAGAGCTACCTAGAAGGAAAGAAAAGGGTTTCTGGAGCTGCCTTGCTCCTATCCTGATGGCTGAACCCTTGTTGTTTCCCCTCCCCCATTTCTTATTAAGGTACAGAATAGTGGTCTCATAGCGACATTTTCCTAATGCACGAGATCATATTCACCACTTTCATCATATTCATCACTCCATTACCCTCTCTTGTCCCTCCCGCTACCTTCTTGATTGACTTTTCTACAGGTCAGAAAGGTCACAGGCACTGTAATTGTTCGGCAGAGGCTCTGGCTTCCAAAAGATCTGGCTTAAAATCCTCCCTCTGTCTTTAACAAGCTGCACAATCTAGTGTCACCTGAGCATCAGTTTTCTGCAAAAGTGGTGTAAAAACCCTTTGTACATGGCTGTGAAGGTTGAGTAATGTATATAATGTATATTGGCATTTTTATGATCAGTCTGGAGAAGGAAGCTGTGCTGGAAGGGGGGTTTCTATGGCTGTGATGAAACACTATAGCAAAAAGTAAGTTGGGGAGAAAGGGTTTATTTGGCTTATACTTCCAAATCATAGTCCATCACTGAAGGAAATCAGAACAGGAATTCAAACAGGGTAGGAATTTGAAGGCAGGAGCTGATGCAAAGGCCATGGAGGGATGCTGCTTACTGGCTTGCTTTTCATGACTTGCTCAGTATGCTTTTTTATAGAACCCAGGGCCACCAGCCCAGGGATGGTACCAGCAACAATGGACTGAGCCCTCCAGCCTCCCACATCAATCACTACTTAAGAAAATACCTTACAGCCAGATCTTATGGAGGCATTTTCTCAATTGAGGTTTCATCCTCTCAGATAATGGTAACTTGTTGACATAAAACTAGCCAACACAGAAGGCAAATTGGGCTAAGGTAAGAATTTGAGGCCCTTGGGGAGGGGAAAAGCAGCCCTCACCCGGTGTGTGAAGACAGCATCAATACCATTTAGTATCTGGGGAATTTAAGTTGACTATAGCTGCCAAGTCAATAAAGTGGCAGCCAGACAGGATGCGCCCAGGTCTCAGTGACCTCATTTCCTGCATTCACAGCCACAGCGGCGCATTGCTTCCCACGGTAGTACTCAGCTCCATAGCTAAGCTCTGTTTTACATACTGGCCCCAAAAACTGGTGGTAGGTGATTCTAGAACATTGGTGGCCTCTCAAGTGTGACCCTCTCTCTGCCAATGAAGACGATAAGTGGCGTGCCCCACAAGGTAGGCCACCAGTTCAAAGAGTGAGCTTCCCTGAGAGTCCCAATCCCAGCCTTTCCCTCTACAAAATTCATGGATTGGCTGAACTTGGTAACAGGATTAACCTCAGGGGCTTTGGTTCTACTTTTTCTCTTTGACTTGGTGGATTCAACAGTCTGTACAGAAGGCAGAATGATTTGTTGAAAAGAGCATTGGATATGACAGCAGGCTCAGACTGACCCCTGCTTCCCCAACTGTTCTTCATGCCCTCCGTGAATGAAGTTCCCATCTTTAGAAGTGGAGGGAGGCAGGCTCACCACTCAATGCAGTTTCCATTGTCATGTATGACTCTTGTAAGGCTTTCTTTGCAACCTCAGTAGTTGAAGAGAGTATGTTTGGTCAGGTCCCTTGGCCTTCACCAAAGAAAGGGAAACCATCTCATGGATGTGTCACAAAAGTGACTGACTTTTTGTCTGTCAGGATGAAACTTGGGGCTATTGTGGCCCATAACAAGCCCCTGGAAAATAGTTTTACATATATTACCCAGCTCCCCGCCCCCCCACACCATTTTGCTTTATTTATCTTAGTTTAAGAAGGTTTTTTTGTTTTTTTTTTTTTTTTTTTACAGGTAGTTGGAATAGAAACTAGGATTCTAAACCAGCACCCAGGAGAGAAACATGGACATCATGGGGTGCCACTTTGGCTCTGTGGATCTGTAGTTTTAGATGCATTTAATGCTAAAGCACACTGTGTTATCTGCTGAATACCTGGCCTCATGCAGGGTCCATGTTGTCCTTCCCCTAAGAGTATATGCCTCGTAGGGTAATTGATGCCTACACAGGAAGGCAAACTTCAGTTCTGTGTTGTGCCCCTCTTTGGCATAGAAGGTTGTTGTTAGCTTGGTGGTTATTTGCTGGCATGGACTAGTTCTTTGGAATCATTCACAGTTTGTCACTGAAAATTATTGTTGATACTTTGCCACAGTTTTGAACCATGAAGTAACTCGTCAAGTTAGGGTCAAGAACTTAGCATTGTCCACCTACAAATATATCCATGGATTGCATTCTACCCGCTCTGAACAACTCTTGCTGTAGGCACAACAGAGGACTTTAACTATCTAGAGAACTCGAATCTTCAAAATTCTTTTAATAGTCTCCAGCAGTGAGATAAACAGTTTAAAGCCTTTATTTGTGTATGATGCATTAACTTTCCATTTTTGGGGTGCATTATGCAAATCAGCTTTTATTTTAGGTTGACAATTTCCCCTTTTGTAGCAGCCTCATTCGACTCCTACTAATCTTGAAACTAAGAAATGATAACATCTTTGCCGCTTCTCACAGCAGCTGCTCTCGCTATGCCTCTCCTCTGCCTCCGGGCTGCCGCTCCCTGACTGAACCTTGCCTACCTGCCAGTATCTTCCTGGCACACAGCTGAGTCACAGCCCCCAGGCTTCACTTTCTCAACTAATACAGTAGGGACTGTACTTAGCTCCTGTGTCTGCTCTGATGTCTGCCTTGACTTACCTTTCGTGCCTGCTTCTTTAGCTCCCTTCCTGCCTTAGTTCAGGAAGAGAGAAGAGTAGTTGTCCATGACCATGATGGAGGAGTTAAAGGAGAAGGTGATGTGGAGGAATGCCTAGTACACGTGGGCACTGGAGTGTTGGTTCTCCACTTCTCTTTCTCACTCTTTCTTCTGTATCCAGGAAGCCCTGGAACTGAATTTGCTATTCCAAATTTATGTCATAAGTAAGCTGACTACATCTTACTCACTTTGGAGTCTGCGTCCTAACCCGTAACCTATACTTAGTAATGTATATTGGTTGAATAAAAATAAACCCTAAGTTGTAGAAATGGTATTTTCAAATTTATTGGGGTTTTGGTTCAGTTTGTGACTACTGCAGTTACTCTCTCAGAGGACGGGACAGATGTACGTCCGACATGATTCATGTGCCTTTATGGTCATCTTGAATTCTCCTTAAACCTCCAAGAGTAGGTATCTTATTTGACAAAAGGTCATGACCAAGAGCAACATGGGGAGGAAAGGGTTTGTTTGACCCATTTCCACACCACAGTCTGTCATCAGAGGACATCAGGAGCTGGAGGTAGGAACTGAAGCAGGAGCTATGGAAGAGTGCTGCTTAGTGGCTTGTCTCTCCTGGCCTGCATTCCTGCTCTTGCCCTTTTGCTGGGGTAAGCTTCAGATGCACCGGAAGAGGTGCAGACACATATCTTGTCACACCTTGATGCGATTGCGTAGTCGACGTTGTGTGCCATTTTTCTCTGAGCCCTCCTCTGACTTTACATATGACATTTCACAGGCAGTCTGCAGTTGTTTGGCACTTGAGGGAAATGGAACTTATTTTTAGCGCATCTAGAGGTGTAATTTCTGGAGGAGGCCCTGTTTGAAAGACAACATCCTCTAGCTCTCTACAGTATGGGGCTCATAAAAGTACACTTTACTTCACTGCTTCTCGTCACTGGCCAAATTTAAAAGGTTTTTGTTTGTTTTTTTAAAAGCATCCTTCATATTTAGCTGTAAGTATTACCTGGCAGATGAAATGCTCTTAAAAACCTTTAAAGGTACATGAACTTTGTGCTCTGTGGTTGAGTTCTTTGTGTTCATAGATGAGTTGGGAAAGCATCTAGATGAATTTCTGAGACATTGCCTCCCCCTTCCACACACCCCGCATAAGAAACTGCATGGTATCTCATACGGTAGTTTGAAATCTTCCATGTGCTTTGTTCATTGGCGTTATTAACTCCAAGTAAACACAGGCGTTATACTCCATGAATTAATTTCTAAGAAGTCCCCTAGAGTTGAACTTCTGGGTGAACTCAGATCAGATCTTGTCTCCTTTCTTGAAATTATGACAAGATGGAGGAATATGGTGTTTCCTGAAAACGTTTCTAACTTTGTAGTCCCTTCCAATCTGGCTCTCCAGAAGCACTAGTGGCATAAATTGTAGAGCATACATGATGGGCGCAGTGGGAGTAGTGGGGATGTGCATTCAGAAAGCTCTGGTCCTCTTCCGCCTGCTGACACAAAAACCATACATTGGGGAGTCAGTTCTCATCAGTGTGAAATGTGACTTGAGCACTTTTGGGTCCTGTGACTTGACAATTATACATGCAAAGTAAATTATTAAAAATAACAGTTAAAAACAAAACTGTTCTAGAAAAAAGAACCTGAGGTGTTAACCAGACTGACTTCAGTAGAAAGGGACTGGTTATTGTGATCTCTTTTCCCAAGCTCAGAAATCCTGGGAAGGACCTGGTAGGTTCTCGACAAGGTGCCCGCCCACTTGGTTAACCATTGCTGTCTAAACAACATAAGCTGAAGAGAAAATGACAATTGAACTACATGGATTAAAAGCGTCAGTCATTGGCTGGGTGTGGTGATACATTCCTGTTGTTTAGGACTTGGGAAGCTGAGGCAAGGGGATTTGTGTTTAATCAGTCAGTATCATGTTTGCTTTTAATAGGCAGAATTTTTTGTTAAAGAAATAATCAACTTTAAAAGCACTATGAAAAGCTCTCATTCCTGCTTATAATAGTTAACTAATTTTTTCTAGGTGCATGTATACTGGATGTTAAAATATATTTCATTCCCTGAGTATTTGTGTCCTTGTGCTTTTCTTCCTCAGCAGGCTATAAACTTGGGAGAGAAGGAAGCAGTTCTTAAGATTCCCTACATTTTCTTTCCATGGGTACTGATAGGTTACCAGATTGTCCATTTCACCCAACAATGAGCCTTATGTATTCAGAGCCAGGCACAGCTGGTTCCTTGTAAGTGTGCTTTGGTGCTCAACAGGAGAAATGAGGTTGCAAGTGGATTTTTTTTTCTTTTAACATACCAAAAAATTTCCAACATCCTTTTCCTCTGTCTTTCTCTTTTAGGCTCTAGACCAAGATAGAACAGCCCTACAGAAAGTGAAGAAATCTGTAAAAGCAATATATAACTCTGGTCAAGGTAAGTACTTACTAAATCAGATCCCATGTCTTAAAAATAATGTTCAGAGTTGTCTCTGTTACATGTAGGATATTAACAAAAGATCCGAACAGATGAAAAACGTAAGTAGGCTGGGAATTGAACTTTTGTCCCTTTTTTCTTCTGTCTCTACTCTCAGCCAAAACCTGTTTTTGTTTCTGTAGTTGAAGTTGATATGATGATCCTTTTAAGAATTCAGTACAGTGGTAGCTGATGGTTGTCACATGGTCTCTTTGTGTGGTTGGTCAGCCTGTGATCCAGTGACTTAATTTAAACAAGGAGAAGTCGCTTCCTTCTTGAATTTGCCTGTACATGTTAAGTCCACATTGACCATCAGCACTGACCATGGAGCCTGTAGGAGTGTTAAGGAAACAATGTTAAATTCTTACTTCACAGTTTTCCCACTCTCTCTCTCTCTCTTTTTTTTTTTTTTTTCTTTTAAGCAATGATGACAGAGAACTAGGTAACTAATGTTTAGCATTGGTCCGGTGACTTTTGCCAGTTCAGTGACTACAGCATTTTGTCATTGAATAAGAACAATTCAAATCAATTACAATAATGGGTACAAGTAGTGGTAGTCTCTTATTCACCGTGATACCATTGTTGCAGCCCCAACTCACTTCTCTAAGACATCTGTTGTGTATACCCTCACAGAGAACCTGGGAGGGGAAGATGGCTGGCTGTGACAGAAAGAGCAAGCTTTGAGGCTGGATTGTAAACAGAACTGCCCTGGACTGTTTACTCAACTTTCTCAAACTTCTGCTTTTCTCATTTGTAAATGTGGTGGTGGCATTAAAGAGCTGTTGAG
Organism: Alexandromys fortis; assembly: GCF_014885135.2. Lineage (NCBI taxonomy): Eukaryota > Metazoa > Chordata > Mammalia > Rodentia > Cricetidae > Alexandromys > Alexandromys fortis. The sequence continues at coordinate 11,019,950 of NW_026067930.1, forward strand.
AGGATTTAGTCCTCCTGATCCATGTACTATACTGTGGAAGTTCAGTAAATGCAGTGTTCTTTTTTAATTTTGTTATTATACAGTTGTAGAGCTGAAAAGAGTGTGAACAAGGCAATACCTGACCCCTTCGCTGGCTGCCTCACCCACCCACCATCAGAGCTCAGAATCACTTACCGGAGGGGAAGCTGGATGGTCTTGTTCTTCTGGGCCTCCTCCCCACACCTTAGAACATCATATAACATTGTCGTGCTTTTTACCGTTACCTAGCTTCTCTGTGTTCAAGAAAATGCTGAGGCACTTATCAAAGGCAGATAGATAATGACTGTTTTATAAGTTGGGGTTTTTTTTAACAACAAAACTGATAGGATGAATGAAAATATATTTATATTAAAGGGTATTTATTTATTAGATTGGCTAGCTCAACAATGGCTATCTCTTGATGGAAATGCCAAGAATCTCATAGTTGTTCAGTCCTTGAAACTGGATGTCTCTGCTGGTCATCAGTCTACAGTGGAATAGAGAAATAGGTTCTCACATCAGTGAAGGAGTACCTCAGCAACAGGGCAGATGAACCTGCTAGCAAGACTGATGGCAAGAAGGCAAAAAGCAAAAGCAGCCACTTCTGTGTTCTTTTATATCGCCTGCCAGCAGCATGTGTGGCCAGGCGTAGGTGGTTCTTGTCAACTCAAGTGATCTGATCAAGAAAACCTTAATAGATGTGCCCTGCTGCCTAGGTTTTAGTTGATTCCAGACATGACAGCCAAGATCAGCCATTATAGTTGTCTCAGTCTGGAGTGATTGTATGTTGTTTTAGGTTTCCACCTAAATGAGAAACCTAATTGACAGCTTCCGTCTTTGACTTTGTTCTGATAAACTCCTGATATATGGTGGGTGTTTTGTAGATAGCAGCCCTTTGAGAAAGAAAGCAGAAAGAACAACTAGAGAAACCACAGGAGTGCTTTCCCGGAGCTGATTTTTTGCTTTTCACGTGAGTGGTGGTTATATGGTTCAGCCAACTCTGATGATTTTTCAAAAGGTACCTTAGTTTTCATGCTGTGAGGTAAAAAGAAATTATTCTTAAAATATATAAGGAGATGCTCAGGAGCCTCTATTGGGATTTGAAAAAACATAAAGTGAATGGAATTCATAAAGGAAGAATAACATGTCCATAAATGAAGAACAAACTATGTAGTGTATTCAAAGAGAAGAAAAGTACTGTAGCTTGCCACACTTGTTAAGTTCAACTACTTTATATGGCTCCACTAGATCTTAAATTTTCCTCATTATAAAATATGAAAATAATATTTGATGTATGTGTGGGACATTCTATGGAAAAATTGAGGTAACCTGTACAGTACCTGCCACATAGTTGGTACTTAAAAAGTTACGGGTGGGAACACGGCAGTTAAAGTGGCAGTGCAGCAGCCTGGGAGTGGGAGAGGTTAGCTGTCAGCAGAGACACTGCCCCTGAGCCAGGAGCAACTGCCAAACCTGTCCTGCTGGAACTCTCCCTGGGGAGGAGCGCCCTGTCCTGCAGCAGCTCTCAGGAGCTCTTTTCTGTGGGCGATGGACTTCATGTTCTACCCCCTAACAGATTTCCTTGATCACAGCTGCCTTAGAATGACAGGAAGAAGGGGTGGCACCCAGTCGAGTGCCTTCTCCTTTAGAGTGTATTTCCCCTTGTGGACTGGCCACAGCTGATGAAGGTTTGGACCCCGTGCTGGGTAGGAGCTGTGTGGCCTGCTTTTTCCCCTGATACTGTCCATTAGAGTAGCCTCTTCACCCGTGGTTTTTAAATTAATTGACGTCAAACGAGATTTAAACTTTTGCCTCTCGGACTCAGTAGCCACACATGACTAAGATAACACATTCAGCAGAGTGAACCTAGACTTTCTCTCTGAACACAGGAAGTTCTCCCGGACTTTCATGCTGTAGGAGTGTGCGTGTGTGGTCACTAATTGTACCTGCTGAGCAGCACCCTCACATTAGGCCCATAAGTCTCACCCTGGATTGTTACTGAAAAGGGGGGGGGGGGGTAAGGACGCAAGTCAAAGAATCCCAAGCCAACTCTAAACGATTTTAGTTATAATTTTTTATTATAAGGGGCAAACTCATGGGACAGGAACGAGAAGTCCAACCTCAGGTGTGTAACGCAGAAACCAGAGAAAGAGCAAGCCCTGGGCAGATCATTAGTTTTCTCTGGGTAATCAAAAGGTTACACACTAACCTGGTCCAGCCTCTTAAAGATAATTGGCTGAAGGAGGTTCCCCATCACCTCCCCCTCTTGTCTAAATAAGAGAGTTCCAAGCACAATACAAAACTATATACACTAGGAACAGATACCAAGTATAAAATTAGGATTACAACCAGCATAAACAATATTAAGTAAGGAACATATGCTAAATGTTTGACTAAACATTCTATCCTAAGGAGTCTAAGTCTTGCATTGGAAATGGCTGAATCGTAAGAGGAAGATAACTACAATCTTTAACCCCATCCAAGACCTGTTCATTAGATTCACCTGAAGACCTAGCAAACACAAATGGGGCTGATGTCTTGTACTCACACCCCCAGGCTGTTCTAGAGCAAGCACCCATACTGGGATTTACAAAGAAATAAATTGGCTATGTGTATCAGACTTGCAGCTAAACCTGGTAATTGGCCTCTGAACTCCTTACACGTGCCATTGTCCCTCATAAGGACAAATTTCATCTTTGTGTTGTGTCTCACTTGTTGGCTTGATTATCAGCTCAACAGTTATTAATTGAATACTCATCACATGCTACTGTTCCAAGTATTAAATATACAGGACAAGTCAGAGAGACTCTGTCTTTGTTAATTTTATGGTTCATTGGCAGTTTGCACCAATCTGGAAAGTAATTTTGATAAGGAAGCAGGAAGTGCTGTAAAGGGATGCACAGAAAGAGATTCAGGAGATCTTATGTAGTGTGACAGGGTGTGCCTCCGTTGGGGAATGCCTCTCAGACAACATGGTGATTTTTGGGCATTGATGCTGTACAGACTAAACAAGCAAGCCTATTACATAAGTGTTTTCATGCCCATGTTTCAGATTATGAAACTGATACCTTACCCAGAGTATCATACCTAAGAATAAGATGAGCATCTAGCAGCCCCAGCTTTGCTCATTATACATGCTGTTCTCGTTGTCTTTTCCCTGCTATGTGACAAGGCTTAATAAGTTATAATCAAATGTTTGTTGTATGTTGGCCGTGTGGGTTTCTCATTGGAAATTTACCTGAAAATAGCTGTAAGTGCTCACTTATTGTGAATATTAGTGAGTGAATGACTCAAATGTAAACTGTGGACAGTGTGACCTGTGGGTTGACTTTGTGGTTCTGTGATGGGGATCACATTGAAATTGTACTTGTGGTTGAAAGTGTGGAGATAAACTCAGATTGTCTGGGGCTCCTCATAGGCTTCTGGGACCCAGTAGTGTTTTTGTAATCACAAGCCAAGATAGGACAGAGGGTTTTTCATCAGACTATATGGGCAGCATAGTAACATGTGATTCTTTAGAGGTGACATTTAATGTTTAGAATTAGAGTTAAAGGAGGAAAGCAGTGGTGTATATCTTCCCATGATACATTGGAAGTACAATCCAGACTGCCCCTGTCTAACCACTTTTGACCTCATCCTGGAAAACCACAAGAAGCTGAACCTTGCTGTCTCTTTCACAATGTATTTTCATTTTTTTTTTCATTTTTCACAGTAATTATGTGATAGAAATGGTGTGGGAGGTCCTTTTGTCTATGTGTTACTTTTATTGGTTAATGAATAAAGAACTGCTTTGAGCCTATGGCAGGGAAGAACAGAACTAGGTGAGGAAAGCAAGGCTGTATGCTGGGAAAAAGATGGAGTCAAGAGAGAAGCCATATAGCCCCCACCAGAGACAAACACCATAGAATAAAATAACATTGATAGTCTGAAAAGTGGGGCTCTAAATCCTTCTTCATGGAAAAAGTGGCGTGTAGTTTGGTGACAAATGTAAGCAACAGAGTTTTCCTCTCAAGTACAGCTAGGCTGTTGGAAACCGTCTCCACTGCAGGAGAGAAAACATTTGATTTCTCGTTATCTTCCTATTTTCTTTTCCTCCTGTTTCCTTCCTGTTAGAATTGCTAGTGGTTTTAGGAAAGAAATGGTGTGCTCTTTTTAGACAAGATTGGCATCTGGTGCTCTCCAGTTCTTCATTTTGTTTGTCTGTTTTGAGATATAGTTCATAGATTACACAGAGAAATCTAAGGTTTTAAAGGTAAAATAGTAAACCTTTCAATGGATAGAAAGCAAGCAACTTTATGCTTTTCTAAACACTTTTTTCAGATTTTCAGATATAGTGTAAAGTCATTCAGAAATAGAATTGGCAGCTAATGTTAGTGTTTGGCTATGTCATATAATACTAATTTTAATTATGATCTTAACAGGCATAAGCAGATAAATGGATTAATATTTTAATAGTAAGATTGGAAAGGAAAAATATTACAAGACTACAAAATCAGTTGTTCTATGTTTAGAAAATTTAACATTTCTGATTTTTTAAGTATTTGAATAATAACTGAATTTATTATTGTTATGTATGGATATTTTTCTTGAATGAATGTGTGTGTGCCACATGCTTGCCAGGTACTAGAGGAGGTTAGAAGAGGATGTGAGCTGCCATGTAGGTGCTGGGAATTGAACCTGGGTCCTCTGGAAGAACAGACAGTGCTCTTAACCTCCAAGCTATCTTGCCAGACCCTGTGTAATTATCTTTACAGACAACCTTTCAGCCTTGAACAGTCCCTACTGGACGAATACAGTCAGGGTTCTAGGCCTTCCTGCACCTGGCCTCTCATTCTAAGTTGCTCTTTGACCACACTTTTGATGTTTTTATCTCTGTGAACGAGGATTCTGTTTCCTGTGAAGATGTGGCTCTTCACTGTAGTGGAAAACCAGGGTATGACACTCTACACGGGGAATCCAGATCAGGGTTGTGTTGTCCCTGAAACTTGCTGAAATCCTACCCCTTTCACAGACATTTTGAACTAGGTGAAGTATCACATATGTTAAGTAAACCAGCATTGATTGGAAGTATATGCTTTTTCATGTTTTACTGACAGGGCTGTATGTTCAAAAATGGTTTTCAGTGTGCCACACCTGGAGAATGTGTGCTCAAACCAGGTCCTAGCCTATGCCTGGCTTCCTAAACTGGCTTGAGACACCCCATGTTGCGGTTGTGAACAATTTGGCAATGGTAAAATGGTCTTTAATGTGCAACACCAAAAATTAATTCAAAATCAAGCGTGTACATACGGAATCTAATGGTTTAGTTACAAGATGCTCTGAATATTTTCCTATCATCATTGCTTAACATGTAATGTCAAATTAGTGTATCTTTGGATTATACACTTAGAATGTTTGATTTTATAAACTGTTACTTGAGTTACTGACATGTTTCATTAAAAATTGCTTAATTGAAATTTTGCTTGGAATATTAGGACAGAATTTCCAACAATTTCTCATATGACCCTAAATACACTTCTTGAATTTTGTGTTCGTTTTTATGTGAAGTAAAATTCTCATCATTGACAAATATAAAATAAAATTATTGATGAGCTCTGAAAGTGTAAGTAAGCTCCAATTAAATGCTTTCTTTAAGAATTGTATGGTCATGGTGTCTCTTCACAGCAATAGAACAGTGACTAAAACACTGCCCATTCAACCAAATACAAGCTTTCTTGACCCTTTATACTCGTGTGCATAGATGGTGTGTTATCTCCTGCCTCAAATGTTATTTATCCATACCTGCTTATTAGACAGCTACTTATCATCAAGCATTTGCTTAGTTATCATCTCATGAATTATGACCTCTGCCTTCAAGTTTTGCTTTTGTTTTGTTAACCAGATCCCAAATGGGTGATTTGTATAAACCCGGTTAAAAGTAGTGTGTTTTCATACAGAGGACTGCTGTTTCTCATGCTATACAAATGCATTTATTGAAGACTAAGTATCAAGAAAACACTAATTTTTTAGAATGTTTAAGAGAGTATTTTAATTAATGAAAACTGGGAATTTTAGTTTATTGGTTGCCTACATAGCATGTAAGGCCCCAAGTTCAGTCCTTAGTATTCCTAAGAAGAATAAAAATATTCTTCAGATCCCATCTCCTGCTTTGTAAACACGTATAATACTTTTAATTGACAGTTCGAAGTTTTTAAAGGCTTTTTATCATTAAAATTTATATGTATGTGTGTGTGTCTTTGTGAGAGTGTTCATGGGTGTCAGGCATTGGATTAGCCTGCGGGTGGAGTTACAAGTTATAAACCACCCGACGTGGGTGCTAGAAACTAGAGTCGGATCTTCTGCAGGGCCAGTGCTCTCTCAAGTCATCTTTCTAGCCCCTTCAGTATTGTACTAAAGAGTAGGTTTAAGAGCAGAAGGTAGGGCCAGGTGGTGATGGCGCTTACCTTTAATCCCTCCACTCAGGAAGCAAAAGCAGGCTGATCTCTGCCAGCCTGGTCTACAGAGGGAGTTCCAGGGTAGGTTCCAAAGCTACAGAGAAACCCTGCCTCAAAAAAAAAAAAAAAAAAAAAAAAAAAAGAAAGTAGGAAAACCANCTTCACACCGGGACCCTGTATTTTAAAAAAAAAAAAAAAAAAAAAAAAAAACAGAAGGTAGGAAAACCAGTATTGTTTGGATTACAACTGATATCCTGAACTAGATGGAATTTAATTTTTTCTATATGACAGTGTAATGTAAACAAAATAAAGACAAATAGAAAATGCTTGCTCTATAAGAGAAAATCATAGACTGACAACACAGGTCCCACAAGCAAAAATGCAAAACATTCTGTAGCAGATAACCTCTAATCTAACTAAGTTTTGACATTCCCACATAGGGCCTCAGTTCCTGGGTGGGACTGGCTCAGGGTTCTGACACAATTCCAGAACCCAGAGTGGTTTTCACTCATGCTTCTAAGTGACCATCTGTGAATCAGGATTTCCACAGCCCTTTCCTCAGGCCCTGTTAGTTTGCTTAACCTCCAAAACTCCTGGAAACATGTCTACCTGCTTCGTATAGAGCACATTACAAAGGCTCCAGATGTAAGGTGCTGGTGTTGAGTTGTGGAGAGGGATGTGGCGCCCCACACCCCCCTGTGCTTTATCCTCTAGGAACTCTCAGGACTTCAGCCCATATCACATGACTGAAGCCCAGACAACCTTGCTGAAAAGTCTTCAGCCCAAAAGGGTGTGAGCTATGCCAGTAGATAAAGGAGTTGCCAGCAGTGCCTGTCTCTGCAGAGTCTTCTGGCTTCAGCAGAGTTTTCTCTCTGGTCTGAGAATAGGATACCTCCCTCTGTTGGGGAAGGTCAGACTGCCAGCTCTGACAAAAAGATGGTAAATTTTTGAATTTCTGCACTGTGTTAGGCACAGGACCTTATTGATTTATAGTCTGCATCATGAAGGAAAACCAGAAGTTATACATCACAATTAGCAACATGCTACAAAGATAGTTCTCCTCTATATAAGGCATTCTTCTCGCAGACTGGTAAGAAAGACAAGCAATTCAAAACTAGACTAAGTAGGTAAAGGAAAGAGACGGAAATGTTAACAGACAGTAAAGTTCAGAAAAGTGGGCTCTTTGTGGTTCTGTTTTTCATGTCTGTGGTACAGAAATTAAGGGCAGGGCAGTACTTGTAGGTGTGAGTGCATTTGCAGAGAAAGAGGCCCTGTCATATAGGCATTGCTGTTGGAGATGTGATTGCTGCAGTCAGCCTCTTCCAAAAGAAATGGCAATTCTAAGACTAGAGTGTACATATATCCGCTGTGAGCCCATGTTTGTGTGTATCTTTCCAGAGACGGCAGCAGCATGTACAAGCTTGTGTTTGGAAATTGTTGAAGTGTTGGGTTTCAGTGGGGAAAGCTGCAAACAACTTGGAAGATTGTTAGTAGAGAGACTGTTATGTAACCAGCACCACAGCTTGCTGCAAAACATCACCAGAGTTGACATAATTATTAAGTTGTGCTTAATGTTGAATTTCCTGGTCTTTATTCAGTAGGACAAAAGGAAGCCATGGTATTTTTTAAAAAATGAGATGAATACAAGGAAAGTGCCTGTGTTTGTGTGTGTGTGTTGGGAAACGAAAGAGGTTGGATTGGAAGAGGACGTTACAGTTTTTATCTTTGTATCTCTATAATTGCTTATGAATTAAAATTTGCAAAACAAGCAGTTAAGATTTAACGCTGTGATTCATGCTGTAAGGTGTGTATGAGGCGGAAGAGAGTGTGTCCTTTTCCCTTTTTCTGGCACTACAATGTCTATAGCAGCTTATGTTCCTTTTTACTATGGCTCCCATGCCTGGCTCCTGACAAATGTACCCCTTTTGAGAGAAGGAACATTGTTCATTATCCACAATAAGCATTTTATTGAGCACTCACTGTAGCCAGACTGAGCTCTGGGAATCAGATACATCATAAATGGTGTAAAGCTACAAGAAGTAAGGGAAAAGTGGACATATACTGAGTTTGAACGGGGAAGGCCCGGAACTGGTGGCACTTCAGGGAAGAGATGTTTGTGTAGGCTCTATAGGTGGTATGTGGGCATGCACATAGCCATTCTTCCCTCCAGAATTTCTAAGCGCTGGCTCACAAGATAATAAGCATATGTTACTTTAGACTTTTTGTACAGAAGAGAATAAAGACCCTGAAGGAAGGGCCAGACCTTTAAGAAAGAAGAGGTAAGAAGAAGACACAAAAGTGAAACTTACTTTGGAATTAGTGATAGTACTTAAACACCTCATATGCCAGAAACTGCTTGTGGCACATTCTTCTTCTCCAAAGTATACCGTGATATTAGGCTTATATCTGATACCCATTATTAGCATTGGCACTTTAACTCAGTGTCAGAATCATTGACTTAAATGTATACATACTAGAAATTTGCCTTGTATTTTATAGACATACCATTTCACATCTGAACTGGGGACCCTAAAAACTTAAGTAATTTTTCTAAGGTTACATGACCAGGACTAGAGCAGGGATTCAGATCTTCTCTCTATGCCCCAAGCTAGTGCTCTGTGCTCCTCTGCCAACTAATACCTAAGCCACACTAGGGTTTGTACTTAGATATGGGTTTTTGGTGACTTCACTTAAGGTCTTAACACTCCCCAAACAGAGAGAAGCTGTTAGGTTTTTTGTGGGCTTGCTGTTCTTGTGAAAGATGGCTACTATTCATTATGACACTTTAGCAGTCGGTGGCCAGGTGAGTCTTACTAGACCTGCCTTTATACATGAGGGAACTGAGGTACTCACAAGTATTGTCATCTGCCCAGGACCAGACAATAAGGAGTAGAACTAAGATACCAGGTTTTCAGGTCCTTTTAGGAACCAGGCCTTGGCCCTGCCTTCCCTTCTCATTATCTATGTGACCTTGGGAAGTTTGTTTCACCTCTCTTAGCCCTGCCTCTCTTAGCCCTTTGACACGTTTAAAGCGAAGGTGGAGATAGTAGCGTATAATTGGGGGAGTTAGGGAGTTAATATAGAAGGGGTCCTACACATAATTCTGGCACCTTCACTCATCACAGACTTTAATTCCAACTAATTATAGCTATTGCACTGTTGGTATTTCTAAGGGACAAAGAAGTCTGTTGGATTCCTGGCACTGACCCCAAACTTTTCATGTAGTAGATTCTGAGTTGGTGTTAACACGCTGTTCTGGCATATAGGATAGTCTTAATTGAGTTGGGTCAGCAAAGAGGTGTGGTTTGAAATCAAGCGTAGCTGATCTGTAAACCTGGCTTCAACCCTCAGTTCCACTTACCTATGAAACAATGCCTTTATGGCTGGAGAAATGGCTCGGAAGTTAAGAGGACCAGAGTCTGTTTCCCAGAATTCAACTTAGGCATTAATACCCTCTTGTAGCTCCAGTCCCAGGGATCCAACACCCTATTCTGACCTCTGTAGATACTGCACACGTGTGATGCACACACAGGTGTGCAGGCACACACATGTGCACATAAATAAAAATAATGCCTTGAAGGAATATTGTATGGGTCTTAGGGTATATACTGTGATGGATCCCAGTACGTAATCGGTGCTTTATAAATGGCAGTTGCCAAATGTTAGGTTGGCACACCAGTCTGGAGGTATGGTAAGTTCTCCCACAAGCAAATAGCCATCAGAGAAAGGCCTGCTTAGTTATCACTGTTGTTTGTGAATTACTGATGAAATTCTTAAGGTGTCCATTGGGGATAGAACCTGCAGCACATCTCAAGCACACTCTCAAGTCTCAGGGATGAGCTCTTAGTTTCGTGATTTCGGTACCTATGCCACACGTCCAGTTGCACTGCAGTGAGCAAGGGCAGCAGTGGTAACATTGTCACTTACTTTCTGTGTTTCTATGACAACCATTTGTCCTAAAATATCTTGACCCTATGAGGTAAATACCATTGATGTCTCCATTTTACAGGTAAGGCTTAGAGAGGGCCGCTTGGCCAAAGAACTGAACAGTTGGGCGTTGGATAAAATTTCATCCCACTTCAGATTTTGCAGTGGAGCTGGGTAGAGTTTTTTCTCTAAGTGATTGGGACCTGCAAACAGGATTGTCAGAGAGTTAGATCAATTGGGGAAGGAATTACTTAGCATGTGTGTGAGGGCATGAGCTCTGTGAATTTATGTACCTCCCCATATTAATCCTGAACCTCTCCAAAATAGTCTCTACATTCTCCCTGTTCCTCCCCATAATTCACTGTCTTAGTAGTCCAAGGCTCTTGCCCCTTGTGGTACTATTTCTAAGTCTCCCAGTACAGATCATAAAGGATCTTTTTATGCTTTCTTATCTCTTGGAGTGATGAGGGCATTTAGTTACAAACCTATTTCTGTGATGGTCTCCCTTAAAACCTTTATCTCCTCTTCCTTTCCTGTATCCCTGAAGTACCTTAAAATGACTGACTGTTCTCTAGTATGGCCTCCCTCTGCCTCTGCCTTGGGTACTTCCTCCACCAGAGAGCGGTGCCACTGCCTCTCATTCTTGTTACACACTGGAAAAGAATTTCCCGGAGAATTCTTAGTTTTGTACAGAGGTAGCGGTATTTTGTGAGGTGAGGGAGGGGCCCGGGGGAATGCTTTCAGTAAATTGTTCCTAGTAGAATTCATACTACAATATGCTAAAATGTACTTCAAATACATGAGAGCAGGTCCTGTGCTGTTAGATCCTACATATGGCTCCGAAATAACAACGACTGGCGCCCCTTTGCTTATGCTACTCCCACCATTAGTGTTATTATGCCAAAATTCAACTCACTATACCCTATATTTTAATATCTGTGTCTATAACAGAATATTACATATATATGACATATCACAGTGTTTGGAAGCACACTCAATTGATGCATGCATATGCACTCACAGGCACTACATGGGTAGTCCAGATCTATGACCTAGACCTTACCCAGTCTGTCTCTCTGCCTCTCATCTATCACATCTTTGCAGAGATCTGGTGATGAGGAAAATAAGATATTGTAGAGAGAGAGTTAGGCCAGAGAACATTCTCAACACAAATCAAATCCTCCCTCCCATGACCTCTCTCTGCCTGATTTTGCAGTGAGTCATCATCACTGATCTGCCAGGCTTCTCATAATTCTTTCTAACCTCTGCATGAAATTCTATTTCAGGGTAATAGATGTCAAGGGAGGAAGAGAAGAGATTGCAGTTGTGTGGGATGCCCAGGAAGGGGTTCCAGAACCAATTCGTAATAATGTCTTTATGAATCTGGGTAGTGAGTAGCAGATACTCTGCTAACCTACACATTTGCATGCGTTTCATTTGCAACATAGTACTATTTCAAGTAAACAAGCAGAATGCTGCTGTGCCAGTGTATACTGCTTAGCACTGAGGTGTCTTCTCCCCTGGGAGGGTTGAGGTGAACCTCATTGTTTCCCACTGGGTTGCAAAAGCAGAAAGAAGTGTTAGGTGGGATTCTCAGTGGTGAGTTGGCTTCTGTGGCCCAGGCAGAAAGCTTGGCTTCGGGCAGACATACACAATCTGTTGTTGAGCTGATGTGGCCTTTCTATTTTTCCGAGGAGTAACCCGAGCTGCTTTTTATCTTTTCTTAATATCTCAGCCAGAAATGCTTACAGCCACTGCAGGCATCATGAATTTTTAATGCTGAGATGAGCAAAAGGCTTTGGGGACTTCATCTGGTCTCCCTGGTTGACAGTAATGCTTCTTGCCCATTATTCCCCAGGCCAGTGTTCTGTTTCATGAATGCCCATTGCTCCTGTACAGTTAGTTATTGAGGAGTGTTTGAAAGTTAAGCATTTCATTTCAGTAGATTAACTGGGGCTAAATAACCTAAGAAATTTCAGAGGACTTAAAAAATTCTTACTAAGCCAAACTGAAATTCACCCTAAGCCCCTTGGGAAATCTACAGCGTTGTCTGTTGAGTGGGGAGAAAGAGGTGACCAGAGGCAATTCATGCCTCGTATGGAGAGAGGTATACAGATAACGTGAAAAGCTATGCAGAATTACAGGAATTACAGGCTAGGGAAGGTTCCTTCTAACCAAAGGAAGGCTTAGAATTCTAATGGACACTTGTCACCAATTCACCTAGTGTATATACCAGGCATTGCTGTGGCAGATTCTTTGTATACCAGAACTAAAGAATAGAGAGATGGAGATCTGACCTAAACTGGAATATTTGAAAAGCTTGCACATGAAAGGAATATCGCCTCCAACTCAGCTGCCAGTTAAGGCAGCTGCCACACATTTGCTCCAGGATATGGGAGGTACTGTGCTCCTTTCCCTATGCCTGTAAAGATCACGAGCCTGGGATTCCTCCTGAGTGGTTACGTGTGTGATGGGCGTTAACATCTGCTGTGTGGTCTAATAGGGCCATGCAGGATGCTGCTTCAGTAACAAACAAGAGCAGCAACCAAGAGTCCAGTAGAAAAGAGGATACTGGGTAGGTCATCAGCCTGGGGTGATGGGAAGTTGTCAGACTGGGTTGTATCTTGGTATACTCAGTAGTAAGTGGCTTTCTTTGGCCACTCTGAGGTACAAGGTGTGAGAAAGAAAAGTCAAGTATGACTTGGCAGGTTTTGCATTACAGCTTCACTAATGCTGTTTGCCAGCGACTAACTGAGATAAAAGGCCCGGGGAAGAAGACTCAAGTTGCCACGTAGCCTGTTGATTGGGCATCCAAGCGGATGTATCAGATAACTACTTAGATATGTAAGTTTATGTTTTAGGGGTGGGCTTTGGGTTTAGAACTTTTACAAATCATGTAAAGTGGTAAGACTTGAGATCTCAAAGCAGTAAACCTAGATAGAAAATAATAAAAGTCCTAGAGAGAGAGGTTTTCCAATATGATGAGGTCAGATAGATGTAAAGACAGTGGAGAGGAGCAGCCATGAGGTGGAGGATGGTCAAGACAGCGTAGATAATGGCCTGGAAGACATGACAGAAGGTGCTTCACGAGGGTAGGGGCTACTGTTTGTGTATCCACTACTGAGAAATGTTTGTGTGCTTCCTGTCAATTCCTGGGCACCACATTCCTACAAGGTTGGTCTCAGTTTGTATATTTGAAAACAAGAACTAGAAGGAAAATTTATCCCTAAATAGAAGGCTTTTTGTATGCCACTAGGGAAGTAAGCACAGAAATTTTACAAGTGCTGTTCTGCAGACCTAGAGAATGAACAAAATAAAGGAATCAAGATTAGATGCAGAGAAAGAGATGTGTTAAAATACTTGAGGTTATCTTTTGCATTCCAAGACTGAGGTGTGTTTTTTTTTCTTTTTTTTTGGGGGGGGGGTGTTATTTTTTTTCATTTTTGTTTTCCAGACAAGATTTCTCTGTAGCCCTGGCTGTTTTGGGAGCTCGCTCTATAGACCAGGCTGCCCTCAAACTCACATAGATCTGCCTGACCCTGCCTGCCAAGTAAAGGGACTAAAGGTGTTCTAACGCCTGGCTAAGACTGAGTTTTCTAATGAGAAGTTTCTTCATAGTTTCTTAATTGCTGGAGAATGTGATAAGAATTTTTCCTTTAAATAACTGGAGAGAAAGTGGATGAGTTGGTATATGAATGAGCTTAGTGCTATGGAGGAAACAGGAGGTGGGGGAGGAGAGAGCATGAGCTGGAGCCAGGTGTGGTGGCATGCACCTGTAATCACAAGAGAGGACCCCAGGAAAGATGTTGCAAGCCCAAGGCCAGCCTGAACTATATATTAGACCCTGTCTCAAAAGAAAAGAGCGTTCAGTGTACTGCCAACCTCTAGACGTGTTCAATAAACAACTGATGCTCTTTTCTCTGCTTTTCCTTTTGAGAGGTTCCAGTTGTCAGCACTCAAAAGAACTCTGCATTGTGACAAATAACAGCCCGTACCTCTTCTTTGTTTCTTTTTTAGATCATGTACAAAATGAAGAAAACTATGCACAAGTTCTCGATAAATTTGGAAGTAATTTTTTAAGTAGAGACAACCCTGACCTTGGCACCGCTTTTGTCAAGTTTTCTACACTTACAAAGGAACTGTCCACGCTGCTGAAAAATCTGGTAAGTCTTCTCATATATAATGAAGCACAACTTAGGCTTGCCACCGCATGTGGAGAGAAGTCATTGCTCCCTCACCTCAACTATAACAATAATAATAATAATAGGCTGTACAGTACTGTAGGTGTCATTGCTTTTCACAAATCTCAGGGTAGAATTTCTATCCTTGTATTCTTGCCACTAGCAGCATGAATTTACTAAAGGGAGAGAAACCACGTAACTGTCTTCTATGTTCTACCATTGCTACTGTTTTAAGATATCTGTTTGTAGATTTTGTTTTAGGGTTTTTTTCCCCCTTTTATTGAAAATAAATTTTTCCCTACATAATATATCCTGATTATGGTTTCCCCTCCCTCTAATTCTTGCAGTTCCTTCCTACTTCCACTCCCTTTCTGTCTCGATAGAAAAATAAATGGGCTTGTAAGGGATAATAAGCAAACAAAATGAGATAAGACAAAAACTAACATACCATTGACAGAGGACAAAACAAATAAAAAGAAAGCGGAGAGGCCCCCAAAAAGCCATAAGATACAGATACAGATTCAGAGATATACTCATTTATGCACTCAGGAATTCCATAAAAATACTAAACTGGAAGCTCTAATACATATCCAAAGGACCATTAGGGTAAAAAGAGAGACTAAAAATACATACAAAATAAATTTAAAATAAGATTAAAAAAAAATTTAAAACAGGCAGAAACTAAAAAGCCAGGACATGACATTGTCAGACAAAGAACCTGCAAAGGTAGCATCGAGATCGCTTTCTGTTGGCGTCTACTGCTGGGCATGAGGCCTACCCTAAAGAGTGTGGTTTGTTTCTCCAGTGAGACTCCCTTAGAGAAAAACAAATTTTCCTTTGTGTTTTATCGGTTGCAGATTGCTTCTGGGTTAGGGACCAGAGCATGTGTCCACTTCTTCTTTAGCTCTAGGACACCATCCGATGGAGACCTGTGGAGGCCCTATCTGTACGTACAGCTTTGTTTTAGCTGGTTAAAAGAGTGAAGCTTTCGGTGCCAAGCATGCAGTTGACAGTGCACCCGGTCTGTATTATGTCTTCCATGTGTGAAGATAGCTCTGGCTATGCATCTTCATTCTCGAAATAAGGAACCTCCCTTAACTCCTTTCAGCACCCCCTGCCCACCCCCACACAGACAAGTCCTGTCAAGAAAAGTGTTTTAAGATTTAAGGAAAGTAGATGGCAGGAGGAATCTTAAGACATAGCTCTTTAAAGATACTGACCCAAGAAGGCAGACACAGATTGACAGTGGTCAGGGTTTTGTTTGCCAGGTACCGTGTTTGGGTATCACCAGGCCTTAGCTGCATGCACACCCCCGGGCTCCAGCATGTGTGTGGTTGGTTTGGCAAACTGTCCAAGAACTCTTAAGAACTGTCACATTTGCCTTTGATTTGATTTAATCAGGTATCATCTCAGTCTTAAGGGGTAGGGGGGTTACACAGCAAGGTGATTCATTACCATATTTTCCTCAGTCTTCCTCTCCTAGAGAAGAGGCATCTTACCCCCTCCCACCTCCCCAGCACTGCACTTGTGCATCCTCTAGGGATCTGGAGCCTAAGCTCATGCCCTCACCTTAGATGGGCTTCCGTGGCCTTGGGTGGTAATCTTGTCATAAATCCATCTGATAGAAACCGCTTACCGTAGAGGACTACACCACCTTTTGAAAAGCATTCCTGTGGTCTGTTAGCCTGAGTGTTTGGCCAGTCAAAATGAGCTTTTTCTTGTATTAAAAAATCATGCATGTGTCTGTTTTTCTGACAGTTTAATTTTAATTGGTGGTTTATGTCATTGAATAAGTCATAAATAATAAATCGTGTGATCTGAAAAAAAAGACATTGCATATAAAATACTTGATCTTTTCCCAAAGCTTAGAAAAAGACAATGTGAACTTAAGACATAATGTTACTGTGCTTTTTGATTTAGCAAGTCCATGATGTGTCTCTTAACTGTTAGACTATGTAAATCTCATTCCCTCTTCCTTCAGGGTATTGCTTGCCACTTGCTGTTGAAATAGGAGCGGCAGGGCTGCGTCCCCGGCACCCGGCCACCCGCATGGCTAGCTTATGCCCGAAATAATTACACGGAAACTGTATTCTTTCAAACACTGCCTGGCCCGGCTAGTTCCAGTTTCTTATTGGCTAGCTCTTACATATTGTTCTAACCCATTTCTAATATTCTGTGTAGCCCAAGAGCTGGCTTACCAGAGAGGATCTTAACCTGCATCTGTCTGGAGAGGGAGAATCATGGCGACTCTTCCACTAACCTTCTTTCTCCCAGAATTCTCTTCTGTATACTCCGCCTACCTAATTTTTTATCCAATAAAATGGGCCAAGGCAGTTTCTTTATTAATAAGAAACCACTCCCACATCAACTTGCTGCAGGGTTGTTTATACGGTCATAAGCATGAACACTAAGGCTGATAGTAGGAAAGGAAGTGAAGTAAGACTCACCCTCACTTTGGTTATAACTGTCTGAGAACCCAGGAAGCTTTTCTAGCTTGGGAAAGAGAGTATGAGACTCTACAGTGGCAGGGACATATACACAGAGTGGAAGTGCAGAGGGTGGAATTAGGCTGCTGGTGTAGCTATTTTGGAAGATATACTTAGTCCAAGTATTTTGTTATTGTTGTTGTTTTGTTTTCTTTTGATTTTTGTTAGTTTTTGCTTCTTTTTCATTTAGGATTTGGTTGGTTGGTTTTTGTATTTTGGTTTTTTTTTGACATGTCCTCTCTCCTTCATAGAATACAAGTCTAAGGTAAATTTTTAAAAAGAGAAATTGCTGAAGAGCTAGTTTATTTCGTTATTAAGAAAATAAAAGTAAATATTCTCCATTTGAGGATGGGTGATGGCATTCCTGGTAAGGAGCCATAGAATTATCATTTTCACTAACGTTGGAAGTCTATGTGTTCACTCTTCTGGGACTGACTGCATATGACTGTAGCTTTTCCTGACAAGGGGAGCATTGTACTGGCACCTCTCTCTCCCTTGAATCCGCCAGCGGCCTTGCCTTATCCCCATAGCTTCACTATGCATTGCCCTGTCAGATGCTGCTTACAGAGTTCTGAGATGCATGCAGCACTGCTTGGGCCCAGGCTTTTCTTTGGAATCATGGTGGAAGCCCCATGACCTCCTAATCCTTGGAAAACCAGCATCAGGTGGACAGTTGCAGGGTCTGCTAGCTGGAGTTGTCCCCGGGTCCATGTGAGCAACAGTTGTTGCTGCCTCTGAGTGCCTTGCTAACCCACCCAACACAGGGAAGCAAAGCATCTTTTCTGTGGTCCAAGTTAAGCCCTGGGCTTTTCATAGAGACAAATAATCACACCTTCCTTAAAACTGTGTACAAAGATATGGCTGCTGCTGCTTAAGAGACTGAAAAGCTTGTGCAGGAACTGGTGGGGTTCATATGAGGTCTGTAATCTAGTCACTGTCACACTTTGGTCAGCTTCTAGATTTTAAAAAGTAATAGATAAGCTGTTGTTTCTGGGGAAGCTGGTTGAAGAGTAAACTGGGTTGCTCTATACTATGTTTTCTAATTTTTATGAGTTAAAATTTTTCAAGCTATAAATCAAAGTCTAAGCATTAAATTGTAGCCTGAAAGGAAGAGCAGATGTTTACTAAAGCATCACTATGTAAAACTTTCATTGTAAAAGAAATGTACAAAACCAAAGTCCATTGGCCTCTCTTGGGCCCTGAGGTGGCTGGGGTGTGTGGCCTTTATCTTGCTTCCTTTGCACTTCCCTAGGTCTTGTGAGCCAATTATTCCCTCCTGGTAAATTTCTTTTTCTAACATCATTTATGAGGTTCTTATTCTGAGAAGCCAGACGAATCTGCTCTGTACTTCCTGAAGTTGGTCTATTAGGTTTCTTTTGTCTAGGAAATGCTGCCTCTTAGTGGTAAGGATCCAGAGACATGTGGACATGAATTGGTTTCCTTGTTTCCTTTAACATGTCTGTAGAGGGTTCAAAGCAAAGGTTACTAGCCGCTGCTTCCCTGTAAGCCTTGGAAGATGTCTTGGTTTCATCAATTTTGTAAAATGAGATTGATGATCCTCCTTGCCATATCACTCACAATGCACTTATTGCTTTTTATTGAGGTTCTGTACAGATACTGTGACTACGAAAGAGGGATTTAGCCATGAGAGAATACATATCTGAGCCCCTTTCCTCTAAAAGTTTCTGTTGTGGTAGCATTCTCAGAAGTTGTGTAAAGCACCTATGTAGCGTGTGGTTCTTCTGTGGCGATGTGGGTCCCTTCCATCCCTCCTACCCTGCCGCCCCTTTAACATTTAATATATTAGTGAGAAGGACTTCTTTTTAGTGCACTTTCTTAAAATAAATTGATAAAAGTAGACCACTCCTGAATTTGATTTTGTTTTTTATTTTATTAAATACACAGTGAATGAAAAAAAGAAATAAAAAGGAGAGCAAAGGCCATGACTTCCCTGAGGTATGATAGAGGGGAAAGTTTATGATACATATATGGAAAATCACAGAGTCGGGGACATTTGGTAGAGTCTAGAGTGGTTATGTCCAGACTGAGCTGGGCCGTGTGGGAGAGGGGGAAGGGAAGGGACAGGAAGAGAGGGGAAACAGGTACAGCAGCAAGGAGGCCAAAGGTCCAAAAAGGGAAAGGGTAACCAAAATGTCTGGATTCTATAGGGAAGAGCCTCTGGGGGAAGGGCGGCCCAGCCCCTGGGCTAGAAAGTTGAGGGTGGAGGATGAGGTATGCCAGTCATACCCTGTAACAAGTAGAGGATACTGGGAGAACCTGGCAGCCTGGTCCAGCTTTGATCTGTTAAGCAGACACCACTGCCTCAGTCCTTTGCCCCAGCTTTGAAACTTAACTTGAAGTACCAAGATTGAGTTCATGTCTTTAACCTTTGAAAGGAAAGCAATAAAATGGTTGTTTGCTGGACAGTGCTGGCTGGTCCTGTGATCCTAGCAAAGGAAGTTAAAGCATTGACAGACAGCATCGCATACATTTAAAGTTCCCAAACTGCAAAATCACACTGGGGAATTGATCCTCCGTGGTAAGAAGACACCATTTAAATGCTGTGCCCCCGGAGTCAGTGCTGCAGTGGCTTACAGCTGTGTGGAGACCGTAGTTAACAATACTGACCTGTGCCCAGATGGAGTCTCGTCCACCAGGACTCTTTTCTCTGCCCGCCTTTGCACGGCTCTGCTGCTAGTCATTTAGCAGTTGAGGGCAGTTATTGCTTCAGAGCTGCTGGAGCAGAGCAGAAAGTTCCGCAGCTGCAGAGCACTTCCTGTTTACAGTTTCTGACTGCAGAATGTTGTGGTTTGGATTAAGGATTATTTTTGTTTTGTTTTGTTTTTGTTATGTTAAGTTTCTTTCCCTCCAGATGAAAATAGCTGAAAACATACATTGGATCTAGATTTTTATCACATTATTTTTGAGAATTTTCTTTGAAATGTTAAACAGAATAGAGTTGGAATGATAGTTATACCCAGTGGTAAGTGAATGACTGGTGGTGCCCTGAACTCTGATGCATCTTTGAAGATCTCACCTTTTTTTGTAATTCAAATTAAAATATAATTATATCATTTTCCCTTTTCTTCTTTCAGCCCCTCCTATGTCCTGGACCCCTTGTTTCCTCTCAAACTCATGACCCCTGTTTTATTATTAGTGTTTGCTGTCGGGGAGAGAAACAGAGACAGAGAGAGACACACACACAGAGGAGAGAGAATAACCTGCCAACCTGCCCAGCCCATTTAGTGTAGTATGTATGATTCCAGGTCTGACTGCTCAGTGTGGGAATAAAGGAAGGGCTCATTCCTCAGGAGACCATTTCCCACTCGGAACATTCTCTTTTTGCCTCCAGTTCTTTGTCTAGAGGATACGACTGTGAGGTTCCTGTCTGGTGGATTTAGAACAAGTTCAGGTCTTGTTTAGGTAGCCATGTTATTGAGATATCAGAGGTGAAGCTTCCCCATCGTTTCTAGAAGGCACAATCTCACAACAGATTTCTTTGACCTTTGGCTCGCGTCATCGTTCCCATCCTCTCTTTGATGATGTTCCGTGACAATTAGGTGAAGGAGTTGTGTTGTAGATGTATCTGTCGCTTCTGGGCTCCCCATCTAAGGTCTCTTCTTTTCACAGAAAGAAAATCCATAATTGTACTACGTAGCCCGTCATGCGCTGGTGTGACTGGTCACCAGTTAGTACTGTGGTACATTCTGTTAGTGAGTCTCTCCATGCGGGTGGAGGCTGATTAACAAGGGGAAAGGATTTGAGGTGTATTCTTTTTATTATGATTGTTACATATGTTTACTATCACATAAATGGGAGTATGGGAAAAGATAAAAAATAAATATTACTAGATAATTTTAGTGTCTGACATTTTAATGGTAATAATCCTTTTGAATAATTTTATACATTTAGAAACAGATACTAATGACTTACATATTATTACAAATTTATATTATAAATATTTTTTTAATTTATTTTATTTTATTTTTTTAGTTTTTCAAGACAGGGTTTCTCTGTGGCTTTGGAGCCTGTCCTGGAACTAGCTCTGTAGACCAGGCTGGTCTCGAACTCACAGAGATCCGCCTGCCTCTGCCTCCCGAGTGCTGGGATTAAAGGCGTGCGCCACCATCGCTGGGCATATTATAAATATTTTATGTTGCCCAAATTCCTTAGAGTTAGATAATCTGGAGATTCAGGGTTTGTGTTTTAGATGGGTGACAGTGTATGTCGGTGCCATGTACCCTGTAATACCTCCAAGGCTCCTCCAGCCAAAGCCAATTAAACATTGTTCCCTCTGCAGTGAGACATTGAACGCCAGGCTGAAATGAAGTGAATCAAAGACTGCCTTGAGTCCCACTCCCAGTCAGAGCTCATCAGTGAAATGTAGTCTGTCATGGTGGGGCTGGGTACCAGCAAAAGTGTGCATCGTGTATTTATTTCAGAAGCTCTTGGGGCTTTTTTGTTGTTCTGTTGTTTTAGAAGCTTGTTAGCACTCTCTGACATACAAATAAAACTGGCCAGTTATTTTCATAGGCTACATAGTATATCTTATGTAGCCACACCATCCATAACTAATAACTTGTAGTTTTTCTCATTAGTACATAGTTTCTGTATAATAAATATATCCAGTGTACAGAAGTTGTGCATAGTCCCGGCTGAGTTTTAAATTAGTACAAGCTATTGTACATTAAAAAAATACTTCAAATAGAAATTCAACCAATGGTTATACTTCACAATCATTGATTTTAGCCTGACTTAGGATTAATTTTCAGCCTCTAAAATTTTCACATGGCAGATCACACTTTCATCAGGAGTGTGTACATGCTGTGTGTGGTTGTGAGCTGATCTTCAACTCGAAGTGTACACACAAAACAGCATTTGTAACTGGGAAAGACATGCTTTACTGCTGTGGTTCCACATGAGAGGAAGGAAGAAGGGGATAGAACCTAGTCACCAGTTAGCAGAGATCTTGTCTGTAGTCTCAAGTACTTAATACTAGCCGCTCTGGACAATGTAAGGAGATACTGTCTTTAAATTAATTACATAATTGATTAATTAATCTGGTCTCATTCTCAGAGCCTTTAAGCCAGTAACATCGCTTTTATTTTATGGTTAACTTTTGCTTATCCAAATAGATAACAAATAGGTAACAATAGTTTGTATTTATAGCATGCTAGCTATGTGCTATGAATTAATTAAAGCACTTTACGTTGTATTGGAACAGGTTAGTGAGTGAGTATAGTAAGTTAGTTTCCTCTTGTCCCATGTCTTCTGAAGGAATCTGGTTCGCATAATAAGAACAAATCAGAGAATAAGGCACACAGCAGCTCTTCAACAGGGTTTGGTATGCGGGAGAAAGGAAACCAGGTAGGCTTATGAAGACTTTCACAATGCTCCAGATGTTTTTAGCTCTTTTTTGCCCTGGCGGACCAGAAAACTAAGGAAAGGATTGCTTGGTTAGTACTTGGTGAGCATTGCCTTTTGCCATTGTCTCTGCTTCACTGACTCCCTAGATCAATGCTTGGTAGCTGCAAAGAAAATAGAATCCCGCCTCAAGTAATAGTAAGAGCTCTTCAAACCCGAGTGTCCTCTACAGCACACTGCACTGCCTCGGAAAATGTATGGATGATATGCTCTTGCTGCCATAGACTTACCATTAAGTTAAAAGTTATACTGATTTTAAAACAATTAAAGCAGTAGCACAGATGTTACAAGGAGAAGACAGACACCAAGATAATTAACTTTCTGTTTGTGGCTCTTAATTCTGGAAGGCTCTGGAGTTCTTTTTCCTAGCCCGGATCTGTAGGTGCATTGTGTAAAGCAAATGCAAATGTTTCCCTTGGCTCTGAGAATTCCTTGAAGCTCTGGCTGGCAGTCACTCCTTTGACCTTTTGCCCTCTCTCTTTCTTTTCCATTTTTCATCCCAGGAATGAACTCTTACCTAGATTTTCTCATTCTCCCTAACTGCTTCCTCTGGGGAATGTTTCTCAGTCTTTCGTTACTCAGCACATACCAGTGACCTCAGACAGGGCTGGCGCCCGCTTCACACCTAACTACTTGAGAATACACAGTCAAGTCAGGGCCTCTTCCTGTGGGCTGAGCACCTGGCACAGATAATCAAGGGGAGCACGGATAGTTAGTTCATGCTCCACTTGTGTGTGCAAGGTCAGTGCTTTCGGCTGTGTACACCCTACCCAACTTTATACATTGGCCATGTCCAGTGTATCTGCTGCTCCTATCTAGGAACAGGAGAATTGAAGTGAGTGAAATGGAAAACTTAACTCCATGCCTTGTTCTTTGGTGAGAGTTCTGCTCCAAGAAGATAGTTCTCAAGGAGACTTGCAATGCACATTTGTATGATGGATGCTTAGACACATGATACTGAAGAATCTTAATTAATATGTTGCTTCTGAACTTCCTTGATCACTGACTTTGACATACAAGGTACATACCAACTTCCCATTGAACCACTTTGAGAAATGCTAACTTAGAAGTTTTGTTAGATCAGGTGGTCCATGTCTTTAGTTGTGTTTATTCTTAATTCCATTCTGCTTCTCCCCTTCTGGGATATGTTTATAATTATATTTACTATATAATCATGATTGTTTTCCAGTCAGTTGGTTGTTTAGACTATGCCCTTTGCTCCTTTGGTCCCTTATGATACGTGAAGAAATGTCCTGCTCATCCAGGCTTCAGATAGAGTCTTAGTAATCTGCCACTAGAAGAGCGTAGCCTCTCCACTGACTCACTGCTCCCACTGTGTTGAGAGTGGAATGGCAGGAAGGACCGAGAGTCGGCCGAAATAGTGTAACTTTGAGGGTGGATATAACAGTTCAGATCTCAGCAGCGTCACAGGCTGGGTCAGCAGAGGCAGATCACTCATTTCCTCACTCATTCAGAGAAAAGGGGTGTCTCAGCTTCACACTAGTGGGACCCTTGTCCTGAGGTACAAATAATCTAGTGGGTGTTTATGAGAGCACTTTTTTTTTTTCTGCTGGTGGAAACTGTTTCCCTTAAAAGAGGCACTAAATAGCATCCAGCAGTGGTTTGCATTGCATACGACATTGAGGTCAGAATGTCAAAGTCAGTACTAAGAATACAGACTTTCTAAAGTGTTCCTCGACCTAGCAACTTTTACCAGATGCCCACTGTATGGCAGGCTCTGTGGTAGGCATGACTGTCCCTTCCTGTTTGAGAATGGTTGCATGAAACATTTTGATAGCTCATTCTAAAGAATCCTTTGATTTTAAAGAGAAAGGTAAAGATAGACATAGGGACATAATTTTACAAAGCCCCTGCTTTGGGGGTTCCATGACTAGGGGAGACTTCTTTGGCTTCTTGGAAGCAGCTGGTATCCTAGATGTAAACCTAAGATTCCTCTCATGCATGGGTGGCCTTCATCACACTCTCCCTTGGGATCATTTTTCGAATTCTGACCATTTCCATGAAGATCAAATGCAGCACTTTAGAACATTCAGGGGCAGACCAAGCAGGAGGCCCAGTGCAGCATTTGGCTCTGGTTCTGATCAGGTGACTGAAGGTGTGAGATTCACAAGGAGGCATCACTGTTCCTCCTGACACTATTAAGCCTGGGTGTGCCCCTATATTTGGATTGTTACAGATATCTTAAGTTGTGTTAAAGTCTTTCCGGAGTCAGCTGTTACAAAACACACATGGGATATGTGGCAAAGACATTTATAGGAGGCGAGAAAAAAGTAACCCGATGTCACAGAATGGTTTTGTTGTAATTCACACATGGAAAATTATAAACGATATGCATGAGATGAAATTTAAACTCCATAGTTTGGCCAAGAACCCTGTATATGGCTATGGTCTTCTGCTTTCTTCTCTGGCTTACGGTTAGAGATTTCCTTTTCTTTGCAGCTCCTCCCTTTCCAGAGTAGTTGTCCTCCAGTAGGGTGAGATACAAAGGAAACAGTGCATTGTTTTCTCTCTGTGGAGGGATATTAAATCGACCCATTGTTTACTTAAATTAGACAGGATATATTTGCATTGTTTTAAGGACTTTCATATTCCCTTCTACTCCCACACTGCGCTTTTTCTTTGTGTAATGTTTCCAGGGAAATTGGAATCCCTTTTGAATTCAGTCTTGTAAGATGTCAGCAGCATATGGTGTACCTTGGGTTTTTCAGAATTCTGTAGAGCAATCTTTGACCTCTGTTCCGTCTTCATGACAGTTGCACTTGAGACAGTAGACAAGTTCATTTCCTCTCTGACTGGAGGCGTTTTCTCCTTGACAGGAATGTGGATTGTCTACTGTGGGCAGCCCTGTCTCAGACAGTGCCTCTCATGCTTTAATTCATTTCACTTCAAGAACTTACTAAGATTTGGGCTGTTGGGCTCCATCCTCAAGAGGTTCTGGTTAATTAGATGTGGGATTTCAGTTCTGAGGTGTTTCCAAGCAGCACTGAGAATGCTAGTCCAGGACATACTTGGGGAGCCACCTGCACCAGTTAGGAATATCCTAGTGCATGGGAAAGCTGAACTTTTTTCCTTCAAACTCAGTACCATATTGTTTTTGCTTTTATACACTGATTTCATTTGTAACTTGCATTAATGATCAAACGTTTTCCTGGTCACACAGGCCTGCAATCCAATTACTCAGGAAGTTGAAGCATGAGGATTTAGGTTCAACTTCACACCGGGACCCTGTATTTTAAAAAAAAAAAAAAAAGTAAAAGGCGGGCTAGAGAATATTTTGTGCATAGCATGAGTAAAGCGTTGGTTTCAGCCCTCATCACCATAAATATGTAAGCACTGGTGAAGGGGCTGTCCTCTGTGCTTCCGTAGTACATTTCTTATTAACTCTGTTAGAAAAAAATAACCATTCATTATTGCAAACTTGGAAAGTAGAAGAGACAAGGTGAAAAGTCACCAGTAAACGTTTTTATTCATTTTTTAATGTATAAATTTAAATCAATAACCTTTTGAAACAACATCATGTTCATAATGCTGTGTTTCATAACCTGAGTTTTCACTTACGCATTTTGAAAATGTTTTTATTTTATATACTGAAACTAGCTGGCTATAGCCTTCTAACTGATGAGACCACAATGCGGCCAGCAGGCAACTGGGCACTGTTCTATTACCATCATTGCCATCCTGAAGGTCCTCTTCAGAATGCAGAGGCACTGCCCTCACATTTGTAGCTGTGGCATTCCTATCGTACATTTCTACTATAATTTACTTAATTTCCCATTTTGAACTTTCTATTGGTTTGCTCTCTAGAATATTTGAAAATTCTGTGTAGCCTGTGATTCTGTCTTGCCTTTATCTTGGTCTTCATCTGTAACTTTTGTTGAACCAGTTAAGAAGTAAAGTGCATGCATCCCAAAGCCCTGTCGGTCCTAGTGGGTTACTTGCTTGCTCTGATCAAATTAAGAAACCCACGTTGAAGGGATTCCTGAACCACCACCCTTGACTGAGAGCTAACAATAGTTAGTGTCTTTTATAGGAGAGGGAGTCAGTTTTCTTTAAGGCTGTGTGGCTTCTGGTAAGTCAACCATGCTCCAGTGGATGGCTTCATAACCTAAAGTTTATGGACAACACAAATTGAAGTCAGCATAGATTAAAGTCATTTAAAAAAAAAAAAGGAGCAGGAGGAGGAGACAGAAAAGAGACAGAAAGATGAAGGTTGGGGTGGATCCAGGACCATTTACATGGAAGATTTGGGAAAGAATATAATTAAAGTCCATCATATGAAATTCTCAAATAGTTAATAAAAATATTTTTTAAAACATAAGAAAGCCACTGTCCCTGAAATAGCTTAGGCCCTTTGAGAAGAGTATGTGGTACAGACCCAAAGTTCTGTAGCTCATATAAATCCTAATAGAACGTCTAGAATTCTGATGGGACTTATGATGCAGCCGTCTGCCTCTTCTAGGTCAGTGACAACCAGCAGGGTAGTTGTTCTTGTATCACTTTGTTAGGAAATAGCTCTTTGTAATGTGCTCCATCATCCATTGTTGTGTGGCCCATTGGGTCTGAGGGTTTTTTTCCCCCTACTGTATCTACTTGTATCTCAGTAGCTCTGTCAGACAGAGGATATTAACTACGTGGAAGAGATGGCTCACTACAGCATTGCCAGAGATGGAAAGTGACCTCCAAAGCCACAATTGTCAGAGAAAGGCTAACAGCCTCTGGGTAGAGGGGCCCCTTTTTCCATCTGTCACCTCCAGCCATATTCTAGGAGCAGTTTGCATATCCCATGGCCTATCTGGCCATTCTGATACTGAACACTCTAGGCAAACCAGAGCTGGGATCATCTTCTGTAGTGCTCAGGATTCAGCAATATCTATCTGCTTTGGAGAAGACTGTGTTTATTTGTTTATTTACTCAGTCAGCTGTGCTAGAAGCCTGGGTGCACAGAAAGCTTGATGCACATGTGTAAAGCGGACCCGACCTTTGCCTCCCAGAAGCTTTGCTCCAGGAACAGACAGGTACTCTGAGTTCAGAGCTGAGCATTCGCCTTCTTGCCACTCAGAGACCAGATGGGAAGGTAGGCAAGGCCTCCCTGATAGTACATGGGTACCTTTTCAGTGGCCAACCAAAGGACCTGCCCTGTAGATGATTAAGTATGCTTCAAAGGAGAGAGGTCAGTGGACAGGAAGCTGAAAAGGTTGCTCATGAGTTGAGAGTTCCCTACATCCAAGACCAGGAGTTGATGCTTATACCTCACCTGCTGCACAGCAACTTGTAAAAACCTTTTTCTGACAGGGAAGTTGCTGCTGAACTGGGTGGTATGGGGACAAGGAAAAAGGTTGGTGGGGCCAGACGTTAAACTTGGCAGTTTGGATTTGACTAGTTATCAGGAATAGGTTTCAGTCAGGAAAGTGATCTGACCTGATTGTTACTTTAAATGATTATAGCGTGACAGAGGAAATAAGAACGGCCTTTGGAGTAAAGCAAGCCGTCATAATAACCTGGCCATCTGTTTTCTTCTTGCTTTGGTCTTGGTTAAGTTACTTAACCTCTCTGAGCTTGTATCCTCATTAATCTAGTAAGACAGAGACCCATTTTATAGAGTCTCTCGACCCCAGTAACTTTAGGTAACAAAGGCTATCACAGTGCCCTCTATCATTTTAATCAGCACTTTCATTCAGGCCATGCTGCCTAGATAAAACATTGCATAATGGATGCTGTGTTATTTTAAGAGACGGCCTTGGTGGATGACCAGACAAACCAAACCGTGGGGTTTACCAATAGAGAGCATGTGTACTTAACCAGCAGTATTTTAGAGCATTGTGATATATTTTCATGCATGTGTATCATTATATTTTGTTTTTCTTTGCATCCTCCTATCACCCTACTCAGTGCCCCTCTTCATTGGTCCCTTTTCTCTCCTCAAATGGTTTCTTCCATGTCACATATATTGTCTTCTCTCCTTTTAGTGCTCTTTCTTTCTTCCTACAGCCCCCTTTTACTTAAAATTAGAAAGGTACTTGGAAGTCCTATTGGGGGGAGGGAAGAGAGAGAGAATTTAAATCTAGAGTTGACGTGTGAAAGAACACACAATATTTGTCTTTCCAAGGCTGACTTTTTTAGTTTAGCATGATGACCTCCAGGCACCCCTTTCAAATAACTTTTAAGATATTTGGTAACTGCCTAGGGTGTGAAGGAGTTAACACTCTAGACAGAAAACCTAATTTATACCAGGGAATTGCCGATTTAACTGCGGGAGCTGGCTCATTATTTTAATTGGATTTTCCAAAGTGTTGAGCAAGTCAGCAGATTTGCATTAGCTTTGCTTTGAGAGAAATTGTTTCTTTCTGCAGAGGAGGAAAGAGAACCAAGGGGCAGGGGAAAGAGCCTGTCAGAATTAGCTCGACATGACGAAGCAAGCAAATTATATCCTCGTTAATTAACACAGCCTGTGTACATACAGGAAGGCCCATTCGTAGAGCTAGGCTGCCTTCCCCTCCAAGGCAGGGGAAAGAGACACTGATAGTTTTTTCCAGGGGACAGCACCCCAGGGCTCCCTAGGCACAGTTGTAAGTTCAGCAGGGGTTTGGGTTGGGCAGTGTGGCCTGTGCTGCCTATACACCTGTTGTGGCCATCCCAAGGGCACCTCTCCCTCTGAGAGTAGATACGTAATCCGTCAGTAGACAGATAAACAAGATGGTGTCTTCTGGAAAACTGTATGAAGGGGTAAAAAGTCAAATAATATATGTGTTTCTGCACACAGGAGAGGTTGTTTTTATGTGTGTCATCTTTAGTTGGGATTGTGATGGACCATTGGTATAACGACTGTCAGCATCAGCAGTTTGTGAGTCATGAGTAGTTATTTTGTCAAAGCCTGTATTAATTACAGTTATATATTTAATAAATCGCTTTTGCATAATGGAAGGATACATTTCCGCCTCCTTGTCTAACTTCTGCCAAATTTGGGGTAGGTTTTGATGTGTGGCCTGGCAGAGGACTGCTCTTTTGTAAGGAATAGTCATTTGTTAGGAACAAATGTTTACTACAATCTACCATCATTCCTGAAGTGGTGTTTAATACATCTTTTTTTTAATAAGATGGAAACATAGTTTGGGATTTTCTGTAGGGTTCATGTATATTTGAGACTGGGTCTTGCTGTGTAGCTCACACTGACTTCTTTCCTCAGAACAGACCATTCAAACAGAAGTATTCTGTATCTTGACTCATGTTCAAGCATTCTACTAATTGATTTGATTACTACAGAAAGGGAAATTGTTTGAAAGTTGGGAAAATTAATGCAAAATAATCAATAGAATTTTCGTAAAGTGTGATGAAAGTGATCCATACTTTGTTTTTACATCTTTCAAAGCCATCCATTAAAGTCTAATGAGTGACAACAGGAAGGCTGTCCTCCCAAAGTCCTGTGGTTCTCTGTTATTACACTACCTGTGCCTGTCGGGACAATACTTATTTGCCAGAACTTGTGAAAATTTCTGAAATATTAAGAAAATAAAAATACTCAAAGACTCCAGAATCCTAAGATTGAACTCACGCAATTTGCCTCTGTCAAAAAGCAACACACTGAAATATTTGGTGGAGCAAATGTTCACTTTATTGAGAATTCCAAGAGAGAAAAAACCGTCTACCGTTCAGTGCGTGTTTCTAAGTCCCGCTCTTCTCTGCTGTCTTCCTGGTACCACTCAGGTAGTTCCCAGTTGCTTGTCACTAAGGGAAGAAACTTTCCTGGGAAGCAAGCTGGAAAGAGTTGGTAAATTTGACTATTTTTTCCTCGGGCCTTTTCCCAAATTTAATCACTCGGGGAAATCCAGATTTCTAATATATAATGTATTGTGTGCTTGGTTTCTTACTCTGCCCCAAGAATACGTGTGTAGATGACCACAATGAAATTCTCAATTCTTGGGGTTTTCCATCAGTGCAGTGCCTCAACCCAGTGCCTAACCACAGTGATGACATTGGTTACTCAGTGTGGTTAGTGCATAGATTTTGGAGAGACTTATTCTTCAGAAGAACCTTCACCTTTAGCACTAACCACAGATTTCATAATTCCTGTGTTTTGTAATACAGCCTTCATGTCGAGGTAGCAGTAGGCTTGCATTCTTGCTTCATTCACAAAGGATTGATGATAGTGCTGAAAACTATAATTTAGGGCTGAACGTTGAAATGTGCTTCTAATCACTGTCTTTCACCCTGTTTCAATATTGGGGTTTTTGAGCAAAGGATACATTACTTATTTTTCAAAGATGTTCGAATATGTATGCAAATGTTTGCATTATACATGCCTGTGCACAGTCTCAGCTGGTATTCCTCAAATGCTGTCTTGTTTGTTGGGGTTGGAACTATCTCATTAGCCCAGGGCTCACCAAGTAGGTTCAGCTGGTGGTCAGAGTTCCAGGGAGTCTCCTGTCTCCTACTTCCCAGCACTAGGATTCCAAGTGTGTGCTACAGATGGATCTGCCGGTTTTTTGACATGGGTTCTGGCATCTAACTCAGGAGAACCTCATGCTTGCGAGGGAAGCGTTTACCAACTGAGCTATCTCCCCAGTCCTACAAACAACAACAACAATAATAATAATGCCAGTGAAGAAATGTTGAAATAGGAGCGGCGGGGCTGCGTCCCCGGCACCTGGCCGCCCGCATGGCTAGTTTATACCCAGAAATAATTACACGGAAACTGTATTCTTTCAAACATTGCCTGGCCCGGCTAGGTCCAGTTTCTTATTGGCTAGCTCTTACATATTGTTCTAACCCATTTCTAATATTTTGTGTAGCCCATGAGCTGGCTTACCAGAGAGGATCTTAACCTGCGTCTGTCTGGAGTGGGAGCATCATGGCGACTCCTCTCAGCTTCTTTTTCCCAGCATCCTGTTCTGTTTTCTCCGCCTACCTAAGGGTTGGCCTATCAAATGCAAATGGGCCTAGGCAGTTTCTTTATTAATACAAGACCCACCTCCATCAAAGAAAATCCTTTCCTCCTGTATTCCCCCCACTCCAGTGTCCTTCAGAGCACTGCTACCAGCAAATTGCTGTGTGTGTGTGTGTGTGTTTTTTAAAATAATATGCACAGGGGCTGGAGAGATGGCTCAGAGGTTAGGAGCATTAGCTGCTTTTCCAGAAGTCCTGAGTTCAATTCCCATCTGCAGTGAGATCTGGTGCCCTCTTCTGTCATAAAGGCATGCATGCAGATAGAGCACTGGTATACATAAAATGAATAAATCTTTTAAAAAAAGTAATATACACATACAACATTTGCCCCATTTTTAAAAAAATAAAACTTGTATACTGTAAGTACTTTTTATTCCCCAATATATTAGCTAAGTAAAGTAGATTCTCTTAAGTGCTCTAATTTCCTGAGCCAGTGCCTGTTGTTGGGCACTTTCCATCAGTATGAGCAGCCCAGTAGGAGGAGAGCCTTGTACACACAGTGATGTATACATTTCATACCTTCTGCAAGTCCTGCTGGGGCAGCATTTCAGTACAGTACAGTGTTCAAATTTGGGGATATAACCATGGACACACAGACTGTCAAGGAGCTTGTGTGTACACTGAGGAGACGGCAGTAGACAAATGACATCCACACAAGTGGTGGAGGATGGTAATTGCTTTGAGTAAAGTTGGTGCCAGGGTGCTCACAAGCACAAAGGTAGATGCTGGCTTGATTAGTGAAGAATTAAGTTGGGCCCAACATCCCACATCATCCACAGTATCTCATAAGAGCCTTAGGACAAGAGGGTACCTGGGGCTTGTACTTCCAGAAGGAAATTGAGAGCTAAGAGCAAACTATCTTTTCAGTTTCTTGTCTAGGGCAAAGGGCTGAGTCTTCATTTTCTCCCTGCCCTGCCCAAGGCCTAGGGTTTTCAACCTTTTTTTCTTTATGAGGGCTACAATCATACATTTTTTTTATGGGTGCAGTGAACTTTATTGATGGTACTCAAGAGAGTAGGACTCCCTAAGCCCCTCCTGTTATTCTGAGGTTCTGGGATTGAAACTGAGGGAGATGCTGAGTGTCAAGGACTGAGTTAGGACAGGGACTGCTCAGCAGCCGAGGGCCTCTTGCTGTGTCCTTGCTAGATGGGTGGTCCAGGGCGGGCTTCTTTCTCCTTGGAGTCCATGTAGGCCATGAAGTCTACCACTTTGTTACTGTAGCCGAACTCATTGTCATACCAGGAAATGAGCTTTAAAAGTTGTCATTGAGAGCAATGCCAGCCCCAGCATCGAAGGTGGAAGAGTGGGAGTCACTGTTAAAGTCACAGGAAAAATCCTGGTTCTCAGTGTAGCCCAGGATGCCCTTTAGTGGACCCTGGGAACCCTGCCTCACCACCTTCTTGATGTCTTCATACTTGGCAGCTTTCTCCAGGTGGCATGTCAGATCCACAACGGACACATTGGGGGTAGGAACATGGAAGGCCATGCCCATGAGCTTCCCATTCAGCTCTGGGATGACTTTGCCCACAGTCTTGGCAGCACCAGTGAATGCAGGGATGATGTTCTGGGCAGTGCCACGGCCATCACGCCCCAGCTTCCTAGAGGGGCCATCCACAGTCTTCTGGGTGTGGTCATGAGTCCTTCCACGATGCCACAGTTGTCATGGATGACCTTGGCCAAGGGGGCTAACAATCGTACATTCTAAGTGGTCTTTTTGTCCTACCTCCTAAACTCTTTATTGTGGATTCTCATAGACAGTGTCAGAGTGTCACAGTCTGGCCTGCTTGCTAAGCTGAGTTGTATCTGTACTGCTGATAGCAAAGTCACTCAGACAGAATTGCCTTGGCAGGAATCCTGCGCCCTCTGGTGGTACACTCTGGAAAACCTTCCTCAGATGAAAAGAGCAAAGAAGGCAACTAAAGATGTTGCATGGCATAGAGCTGATGAGAATCTCAGGCGTGAGCAATCGAGAAGCCCTGGGGGAAGGCAGAAGCCAAAGGACAGGCCTTCTGTTCCCTTCCCTGCTGCCCCTCACTGCCTGATTCATTGCTGGTGTCCACAGCATTAAAAAAAAAAAAGTTTTCAGTACTCACTCTATGTTCAGCTGCTGCCAGTAAGACACAGTCCCTCCACTCTGGTCAGCACCAGGCCATCGGGCAGCATTAGCTGTCCTCACATCCCCTAGTCTTTAGCCTTCTTGCAGTCTGCTGCCAGTGTAGAAAGGAACCCCACTAGGGGCAGCAGTAGTGGGCTGCTCATCTAGTCTTGCCTGCGTAACGTGTGGCTCACTGCATTATTATTTTTCAGTGAAAATGGACGCCTGGGTGAACAAGCTGACAAATGCACATGCTTATATGGGAGAAAAGCTTCCCTGAAGCGGGAGACCCCAGAATGGGTCTATGCTTTGGCTTTGCAGAGCTTTGCAAGCTTGGGTCTCCATGGCAGTCACCAGGGTCATGTTGACTATATTTTAGGCCGTCCTTTTTTTTTCATCTGCTGCTTCCGTCCAGCTGTATACTTTATATTCCTCTGTTATACTTTACTTTATACTCTGTTACACTCTACTTTATGCTCCTCTGTTAAAGCCCAAAACACTGCCTCAGAGCAGTAGGAAACCTGTCCCCCAAACCTTTGAAGATGTGTGTTAGCTAAGTGTTGTGGCGCATGCCTGGCAACATGTAATCCTAGCACACAGGAAGCCAAGGGAGAAAGATTTGAATTCAAGGCCAGCCTGGACTACGTAGCCAGACCTGTCGATGATGATGATGATGATGATGGTGATGATGATGACGACGACAGACTACAGCTGTGAGCAGAACAGCTCACAGTCAAGGATCCTGTCATCACTAAGCATCTAATCTCATCCATGAGACAGGATAAATATAATCACAGATACAGTGTGTACTGTAAGAGCACAAAAGAGAAATAGTAAGAGCCAGTTACACACTTCCCTCCATAGTCTTGGTAGACGTTGCAGTGGGAAGTGCTGAAATCAGTGTCAGTCGTTTGTACCCGTGTGTATGTGCTACAGCACTGTCTCAGCTGTGATTCTGCAGCCACTCTTCCATCCTCATTCCTACAGCTGCACTCTGGGGACCACACTAGTGAAGGGGGTGGCATGTATACACGTATACACAGCAGCTATAGCTCTTCACTGAGCCCGGGT
This sequence comes from Alexandromys fortis, assembly GCF_014885135.2. Classification (NCBI taxonomy): domain Eukaryota; kingdom Metazoa; phylum Chordata; class Mammalia; order Rodentia; family Cricetidae; genus Alexandromys; species Alexandromys fortis. The sequence goes on from NW_026067930.1 coordinate 11,054,547, forward strand.
AGGTTGAGCCTACAGGATGAGGTTTCGCTGTGCATTGTGCATTATTTTTTTTAACCATCTCTCATCTTTATTTTGATTTTTCAGCTCCAGGGTCTGAGCCACAATGTGATCTTCACCTTGGATTCCTTGTTAAAAGGAGACCTGAAGGGAGTCAAAGGAGTAAGTGGTCAGAAATTGTTATTTTCACTGTCTTTAGTTGAAAAGATTGGTTTTGTTTGGGGTCTTTCCTTCCACTTTTACAAGCGTTGTAGTTCTTGAATTTGAAAAACTCTGAACATTTTCAGCACCAGATAAATATTCTTGGAAAATGGTCATTAGAAAACATGTACCGTTTCACACAATGGTTTTGACTGGGAACTAGATTAGGTACTTTCAGAGATATTGGTAGCTCCTCCCAGTGGCAGAGAAGCTGCTTCCCAGTCTGGCCTCCACCAGTGTGATTTTCATGGACCAGGCTCTCAGAATTTTAAGGTGCTGCTTCTTTGATGGGACCAGCAATGCCCCGCCTTCCGCACGCCTCTCTCGTACTTCATGCCTGTAAACAGTACAAGTGAAGTTTCAGATCTCCATAAGGAAAATTGATTTTGTTCAGATTTTTTTCAGTTATTTATTTGAGGACAGATGAATGACGGTTTTCATTTTCTTGTTTTCTCTTTCCAAAGGATCTCAAGAAGCCATTTGACAAGGCCTGGAAAGATTATGAGACGAAGTTGTAAGTCGTGCTTTGTTCTGATTGTTGTTTTATTTTTGTTGTCGTGAGTTTCATAAGAAGTTAAGTTGAAAACAGGGCCAAGGACCAATAAACTAAGATACTAGCAGTGGTATCTGGTTTGTCTTCTTAAGGGCTGAGAAGTCGGTGTGCTGATCTCGTTAAAGTGGCACCTACAGTTACCTTATCACTCTGGAGGCTCAGCAGTCCTGGGCTCAGTGGTTTCCAGGCCATTCTGGGCTGCATAGCAAGACAACGTCTCAAAACTCTAAATACCCCCAAAATGTTACACTACCTGTGCTGCCTGTCTTGGGTGACAGGTGCTATTTTGGTTGCTGTTATGAAGTATCAAGTTAGAGGCCTATATATGTGTACTGTGAAAGAAGCACCGCCTTAGGAACAGTCCTGTATACGGACAGTTAAAAAATGCAACTGAAGCTGGTTGGTGGTGGTGCACACCTTTAATCCCAGCATGTGGAAGGCAGAGGCAGGCAGATCTCTGTGAGTTCACGATCAGCCTGGTCTACGACGTGAGTTCTAGGACAGCCAGGACTGTTACACAGAGAAACCCTGTCTTGAAAAACAACAACAACAACAACAAAAATGCACCTGAAAACCAAAAGGTTTTATAGTGGTCCGCCAGTGTGCCTGAGTGTTCAGTCCACGGTCCCTCCTGGAAAGGGGGTGAGATGTACTGGGAGACAGGAAGTGAGCTGAAGCAGCCTCTGCTTTTAGGACCTCCAAAGAAGGCTTGGGGTTTGCCTTTTTTTTTAAATGACTTCCTACCAATAAATTTTCTTCCTAAGATAGCTTTCTTTTTCATTGGAATTTGGTGGTGGGGTAGACGGCAAATATTTATCTATTTAATATAATAGGGCTCAGTTGGGTTTGGAAACCCCAAACAAAATGCCTTAAACACAGAGAGAGATTTAATTTAGGCTCCCGTGCCACTCTTGCTCCATTTTACTTCCATTCTTAGTGAATCTATGCTTCCACTACTGCAAAAAGGAAGGCTAATGTATCACCTTTCAAATAACAAGGATGCCAAGGCCCTTTCTGTGGCCATCCTCCTATGGAACTCAAAAGGCAGTAAGGGCTGTGGCTAAATGTATGGACTTCAGAACCATTACCAAGTTTGTGATCTTGGGCCAGGATACTTTACTTTTGATGACCTTGGCATGCCTCTCAAACTCCTGCTTCTCATCGCAGCCACATCTATGAGGAAGCTGTGATGCATTCTGTCCACTCACATCCTTTCTTTGACTGCCGAGGTGGCATCATCCCAGTGTTGCCTGATGCAGGCTTTGGTAAATGAAAATGAATCTCCACAGAGTTCGCCGTCGCTTTTCCACGGGTTGACAGTTGGTTTTCCTGTGTCTGTATATAGGCAAGCCTCCTTAGCTCTTTGTTGTGTTTGACTTCCCATTCTACAACCACTACAATTTAAAGGTTATGTCAGTCTGTTTTTGCAGTCATAGTTGGAAAATCAAGGCTGTTTCTGAAATTTGAAGTCCATTTCAAGTGAAGTAGATTCATTGGAAGAGACTGTGTACAAAACGGCAATCATCATCACTGTCCTCAGCTACTACTACTGGGTTAATTTGTGTGGGGTTAAGTCTGCCTTCTCATCCTCACTTACAGGGCCTTCCCTCCTCACTGAAAATCCAAAATCAGACATATGGATTTCTCCCAGCCCTGTCTTGTACAATATCATGACAAGATGTAAAATAATTGAACTATGTTACTGAAATAGGACAACATCAAAAATTATCTTTGACCAGTTTTTAAGCATACTAACCAAAAGCCATTTGGATTTTATCTTTAAATAATTCTGAGGTCTCTAACTTTCTGCTTCTTTTTCATCAAAATGTTGTTTACCTAAGAAAAAGTAACTGTTTAGAGTTATTCATGTCAACCAGAACCTAGAACTGTGTGTCCATCACACATCTAAGATCCAAGAGAAAGTGTGAGAAGCTTCCTAGATAAGGTACACACATGTTTGTTTCCTCTGCTGATTGAATTCTGTCACTGTAAGAGCTATTGCCTCTTAACTAGCAGTTAAACTGTTAAAGGAAAGATATCAGTGTGATTTATTTTTTTTAAAAAACTGCATTGCTTCACCAACATTGAACCCAAGGTCTCACACTCTACCCTAAGCTACATCCCCAGTTCAAAATCGGTGTTTTTGAATGGAAGATAATGAAAGTTCCAATTTATTCTCTGCACATACCCATACACAACTGCCCCATAATCACAGCCCACCCGACTCCCGATAGGGTACTTGTGATTCATTTGATGGACCCACACTGGCACATCATCATCATCCAGGGTTACGTTTGCACTTAGGTTCACACTTGGGGTCGTGCAATGGTATCTTTTTAAAGTGGCATCTGTTTTTACTGCAGTACAAAAATTGAGAAGGAGAAAAGAGAGCATGCAAAACAGCATGGAATGATCCGCACGGAGATAACCGGAGCAGAGATTGCAGAAGAAATGGAAAAGGAACGGCGCCTCTTTCAGCTCCAGATGTGTGAAGTAAGAACAGACCTTCCTAACCCTGGCCTCTTGTCCTGCCAGTCAGCAGACTAGGTTTGATGCTTGGAAGAGGGACTGTTTCCTAAGGATTCTAATCTCCCTTTTTCTCCAAGCCCTTTGGGATCCGCCATTGCACTGTTGTCTCATATTTTGAGCCTTGGTCCTATGGACCTCTTTAAGCCAAAACAGGATTCATTGGTGAGAACTTTAATGTTGCTTGTGAGTGACTGGGGGAGGGCGTCCTAGTGGGAGGTAATACTGGTGCATATTACAACTTTGGAGCATGTGGTTTTCTCAAAGCATGGATCCAGCTTGAGTGAAAGTTTAAATGAAGCTATTCAGTAAGGAAGTCTGAGCTCATGGGAAAATGCAGTAAAAAGCATGCTGCCTTTAACTTAGAGCTGTGGTTCTCAAACTGAATTCCCACCAAAACCTGTACCCCTTGACTTGAACACTCATAAAGCAATTTGAGCGATGGAGATGCTTTCCAGCTTACAGAATACCAATGGAGAATGTGTAACTTCAATTTTTCTCCTGAGTTTCCTTCCCCAGCCTCCTTTCCTTTTGTTTTTCTTTTTCTTCCTCATAAACCTTGACCTTTTCTATTTAGAATTTTTACTTACATTATAACAAGTGAGCTAGAAGCATAGTGTCAAATGGAGAATTTTGTCCAGTGATAAAATCAAAGCCAGTGCTGTGTGGTTAACTAAATCTACTCATTTTTATTATTTTTCTTGTACTTGCTTTTTTTTTAATAGAACTTTCTCCTTCTGTGTTATCTCCTTGTTTAAAATTTCCATATCTTGTGGAACATTCTTGAAGAGACTGCTGCCTCACCTGTTTTGTGCAGAGAACAGTCCCTCTCTCAGGACTGTGTGAATAGAAGTTTGAGATCCACCGCACCAAGGGGAAGCAATCAGTTTTCATGGAGTGCATTTGCCGCGTCTCTTTCTTGCTTGCCTAGTAAACTAATTGTAAGATCTTTGCAAACGCTAACACTAATTGCGTTTGTGCACACTGTGTCCCACCCAGCAGCCTTCCCTAAACAAAGCTCACCTACTTGTGCAGGTTTGAGAGTGGTGTTCTCCCTCGTGAACCTGAGAGCCACGTCTGGAGTTACCAACATAAAATTCTGCTTTCTTTCAACAGTATCTCATTAAAGTTAATGAAATCAAGACCAAAAAGGGTGTGGACCTGCTGCAGAACCTTATCAAGTATTATCACGCACAGTGCAAGTAAGTGTGGCATTAACAGTGGTTGTTATCAGCCCTTGCTGGGCCCCTTCAATTCACTGCTCTTTTCTCAATTTTCTTTCATTTAGTGACTATCAATAGTAAGACGGTAATTTTCTTCAACTAAATAGAGGAGAAACAGTATCATTGTCTTTCCTCCTCAGCATTTTATATAAAATAGTAGCTCAGAATAGACAAATATTTGATTAGTCTGAAGCTGTGTTGTCCTCCACAGCTTGTGCCTAAGCCCTTGTCACCAAGACCATTCTGTGGACACTGCCCCTCCCCGTACACCTTTCTTGTCATTTTCCCAGTCACTTTTCCAGTTCGTTCCCACCCACTGTTTCTTGGTGGGGTGTTCATTATCTAAATTTTACTGCTTGGAGCATTTTGAATGCTTATTAGCACCAGATAGATTTTTGTGAAACAGTGTTCTGTCCTAAGAAATGAACATTGCTCTGCACTGCAGCATCTCCTGTGTGTTTGATTTCATTCTGCTCCTGAGTCCATGGCACTGTGTCTTATTATTCACCTTCTTTATTTACTGGGCTCACGTGGAGGAGTGTTCTGCTAGAGCCTTTGTGTGAGAATGCCGTTACTGCTCGAGTCTGTGTTAACCAGTCAATGTACAGAGGAGAGAATGCCAAGTGCTTTCCGAAGCAGCCCAGCCAGCTCTCAGAAGCGGGATGAAATACAGTCATTCGGACTAGATAAAATACTCTCAAAACAATAAATGTATTATTTCTTTTGATCTCTCTTATCCCATTTTAAAACACCATACTTAGGAAGACCTGAGTGTGCAAATGGCCCACTGAGGAAAAAAACAAAAAGCTTGAGATGGTTAATGGTCAAGTTCAAATCCTTGCTGAATACTGGGGTCATCTGACATCGGTGTTTAGACTTGTAACACACACCTCAGGATCTTCATGAGAATATACAGTAAAATAAAATAAAGCATTTGGAGTACTTACCTGTGGGATAGCTGTGACACTGGGAATCATTCATATATGTCATGGTTAGGGTATTTCTCTTTACAGAAGGCTTTCTAATGACCACATTAATCTTTATATAAATTGGTTGACTTTTTTCAGTGTAAATTCTACTTTGTATGAATGTACTTGATAAATAGAATATTATTGAAATTTCCATGTTATAAGGTAAAGTGTTTACTGGAGCTTTGACTTGAGGACCTGAACTAAAAAGTTTTGCCTTTACAGTATAGTAGACAGTTACAAACTCTGAAGTAAATCGTCAGTGATCCCTGACTTTAATTTTAGATGGAATTTTCCATCTTTGATCAGCTTCAGGTTTTTTAGAAACATTTTGTCTTCAAAATTTTTTACCAAAAGATATGAATCTCTCCGTCTTCTGAATCACAGCTCTTGGCAGCAAATCTAAGTTTGTCTGATTTTAGGGCTCTCTCTCAATTCCTCTAAGTCTGGATAGAAGAGTTTGAGGTGTGCAAGCATGAGTTTCCCAAAACATAAAATTCTTTGCAAGCTGCATGTGCACTAGCCTCTGTGAGTAAAGTGAAAGAGCAGCTTTATTTAAAGGGGCTGCAGCCTGACCCTCCTTATTCCTTTATTCTTTCCTACTTCACGGCTCATAACCGTTGACTGGTCTCCTGTCAAAGGCCAGGTGTTTTTCTAGGTTCTGGAGTTAGATGCAAACAGAACTGCTTTCTGGAGGTTTTTGTGTAGTGCAGAAAGTCAGGAACCCCGATAATCAAAAGGCATTCAGTGACCTGTGCCATGGACACCAAGAAAAGGAGAGACTCCTTCAAGTAAGCCTAAGAGGGCAGTGGTTATGTCTGAAAGAAGGATATGAGATGGGCTTTGGAAGGCGGCTGGACTTTGGCCTTTGTGATCTGGTAGCAGAGTCTTCCCCTAATCATTGAGAGATCAGCGGGAGGACAGACCCACAGTACAATCTCCTTGGGGGTGGGAGTGAGGTTCTGAGACATCAGGTGGAAGGATTACCTGACAGTAGGGCTTATCTCTAAGTTGCTATATTGTTGGACCCAGGAACTGCAAGCTGGGGAAGTTTCTTTCAGAGATTCTTGCTTCTATCTCAGTCATTCCCTTCAAGCCCTCAATATGCATGGTGTTGTCCTATAAAGCATTCTCTACTCATATTTTCATTTAAAAGTTTTTTTCTGAGCACTCACTCGTTACCAGATGGTTTTCCTAGACTCGGCCAGTGCTCATCAGGGAGTTTGCTGTGTGATATCTGTGGAATTGTAGCACCTCAGTATGGATCCAGTGTTAGCACTGGAAAGGGAGCAGAAACAAACTGTCTCTACCTGTTCCAGCTCACCCACACTGTTGCTCACTCACACATGAACATTGCCAATAACATCCAACTTTCCAAACAAACCGCCCACTCCTACCACAGATGTATTGTGATTTGTGAGGCAAGAGCAGTCACACGCACTACTCTGTGTCATCATCACACCCGTTCTACTGCAGAGTAACAGCCCAGGCGTGTGGACTCGCCAGTTTGCACATGTGATTTCTCTTCTGTGTCATAGACTCAGGACATTTTAATTCAGATATGACCAGTGTCAGTATAGACTTGGTAGCCACAGAAACCAAGGGGAGGAAAAGGTCAGCCCATTGGCTAGGATACAAGGAATAGAGACCTGTGGATCACAAAGTAGACTAAAATTCCTTTCTTGGCCACTGGGCTTTGCATTGCTCTAAGAGCACTGCGGTATGGCAGGAAGATGCTCCTCATCACATGTTGGGAGACAAGGCAGATAAAGTGTGTGGGTAAGCAATCCACTGTGGGTAGGCACGACCTAGAGACAGGGCAACAGAGCATGGCAATTCCAAACACCAGTGTGCTGTGGTTTATTTCTATAAACTGAGCTGCAGGTGAGGGTCCTGAGGAATCTCTCTCTCTCTCTCTCTCTCTCTCTCTCTCTCTCTCTCTCCCTCCCTCCCTCCCTCCCTCCCTTCCTCCCCCCTCTCTCTCTTTCCCTCTCTCCCTCTCTCTCTCCTTTGGCTTGTAGTAAAGGCTCCTCAGTTGTCAGCTCTGTTATCAATGGGGAAAGTGACAAGTAACAAACCCTTGTCATTTCTGTGGTACAGAATTCAGCTTTTCAACCCCTTGGTACCACTGAAACCCTGTGGGCTTAGCACATGTTTCTTTCTGCCTCTACCTCTAGTGTCCAGTTGGACTTCTGCATGCCAGGGGGCTAATTTGTCTTTCTCTCTTTGACTCAAGCATGGCCCAGCTACAAGGAAGTGATCTGTTTGTGGACGAGAATACAAGTGAAATCAGTTAGGACTGCAAGGTCATTTTGCCAGACTGTGATCTCTCCTAATAGACTTCAGATAGTAGCCATAGTTTGTTTGTTGGTACATCTTTATGTACGTGCTGAACTTAGTTTTATGTTGGTTTTGTGTAAACTACTGGGAGAGGGTGAGGGGAGATAAGAAGAGTTCTCGGGGTTCGCACACAATTCTGTTCCCTGTTTTCAGTACTGGTAAGTCACGTCGTTTTCCATTGTAGTTTCTTTCAGGATGGCTTGAAAACAGCTGATAAACTGAAACAGTACATAGAAAAGCTGGCTGCTGACTTATACAATGTAAGTTCTCTACGTAACTTGCACATTTAACTTGTTATAAGCGTCAGGACATTTGAAATATGTATTGGATGGATATTAAGCAGTATAAACCAACAAGCAAGCCTTAGTTTTAGCAGTGAACCTTTGAAGGCTGTGAAGAATGGGCAGGAACATCTAAGAAATCAAAAATTAAATTTTTCCAAAGGGGAGAGGAATGTCTACCTAGAGATGGCATAATTATTACTGGTAAGTAACTTGGCTGATGAATATTAAAAGAAGAAAGAAAATATATTAGGAGTATGAGTATATACTACTAGAAAAGGTTTTAGAATTACAAGGAGCAAATTAGGCTTTCCTGATGAAAAGTGCTCTAAAATCTGAAACTCTGAGGACCAACAGCATGACAGTGTAAAAAGAAAATTCCATATATGACCACATTATAATCAAAATAGAGTGATTTTCTGACAAAATATGTCAGAAACTATATATAGTAGAATATTGTCTTTAGCCTGTTTTTTAAGGTTATGTGAAACAACTCAATTACATATTTAGAATTCAACCCCACCCTTGAGAGATCTCATTATACATATGCAATATTCCAAAATGCAAGAAAATAGGAAGCAGTACTGCTTCCAGGCATTTCAGATAATGAACGGTCAGCCTGATTCTTAGTGCAACCTTTTAACAAATATCCCTGTTTTGTCTTTTTTTTTTTTCATTAGTGAACGTAAATCAATGGCAATTAAATCCCAAGTGATTAAGAATAAACAGTAGCAATCCTGGTCCTCGTGGTTTATGCTCTGGCCTTTGATTTCTCAGTCATTTATATAATTTTCTTCTGGCCCATTTAAATTTACTGTCATATCCTTTCAAATACCAGAAATAAATGATCTTAGCATTATTTCTTAGCCTTGTTTAATATAGGGATTTAGGGTTTGGGGGGGGGGTCACCATGGTTTAGTAAGAAAGCCTGGTCCATACATGATTTGCTAGTTCTAAACCCTGGTACTTTCTCAGGATTAGCCTCTGCCTCTTATATTGAAAACAAGACAGTATGAATACTTTAATAGGAAACTTACTGTTACAGCTGTGAAATTGAGTTGTTGATGAGTGATGTATTTGGATAATTAAGCTTTGTTCTTAAAAACGAATGATAAATATCAGGTGTGACTTCTTTCCTAGATAAAGCAAACCCAAGATGAAGAAAAGAAACAGCTAACGGCACTCCGAGACCTATTAAAGTCCTCTCTGCAGCTTGATCCGAAAGAAGTAGGTGGTTTATATGTTCCCAGCAGGGCTAACAGTGTAAGTGAGGCTCCTTGTGATTTCTTTTTGTTTCTCCGTCTGTGAAACAGGCACATTGATAGCTTCCTACTGGGGTGGTTGTGGGAACAGATGAGCTGAAACACAGGTGTGTGTACCTATAGTGATGCCCAGTGTAGAAACTGTGTTCCCACGAGGTAAGGTGGCACAGGCCTTTAGTCCACTGAGAGGAAGAGGCAGGTAAAGCCAGCTTGGTCTACATAGTAAGACCATGTCACTAAAAGAAGAAGTTATGTTCCTTCACCTCTGCATAAATAAATAGTACCCTGGATTCTAGTACTTTATAGCCTTGGATATTTCTTTATGTTCAGACCATGCCCATTATTCTGGGAAGTCAGAAATAGTCTTTCCTTTTACCAGAGAATAAAGGAAATGTTTTGTTACAGACCTTTAGAAGTTTTGTCCCAGAGTTAGGACAGCTCAGTTAAGATGGCCCCAGGATGTTGAAACGGTAGAAGTTGAATACATGGTGGATTTAGAAGAACACAGCTCTGAGCCTTAGTTACAGATGTCCTTTTTTCCAGGTACTGATACATGCTATGGGTATGATTCTAGTTTACGTACCAAGCTTAGGTCCCTTTTAGGAGCTTGTAGAACAAGTCAGCAGAGTCCCATTTGAGATACACTGCAGCCAGGGAAAATTGGAAAGCTCTCTGTTTCCAAGGGAGTACAAATTTTGAGAGGAGAAGGGGTGGAGAAGTGAAAAATGAGATTCTAAGATAAAAATCCAGGCTTGATTATTACGAAGCATATTGGATATTGTGCTAAGGGACATGACTTCCTAGTAGGAGTAAATAGCATTGTTGCATGGAAGAAAGTCAAATGTGCCTGTTTGTGCAGCTTTTAAATACAGTGCTTAATGGTTGCCTAAGAGATGCATTTGTTTTGTCAGGTCCTTATGATAGCTCACAACAGTGACAGTCTCACTGTTTTTAAACTCCTAAACAACGATATAAGTACCCTCCGTCCACCACTGCCCTGGAAAGACACAATGAAAACCTGCTCTAGCCCTTTCCTGTAGCCTTTAAGGGTTTCCTTCACTATATATACCTAATATGTGTGATCATTTAAAAATAATTTGTATTCTCTTCTCCAAGTTAAGGTTTACAAATGTTTGAAGGTTTGGCGAAATACGCTAAGTCTGGTGTCCTTTAATGGTAGATATTGTCCTGCTCTCCTGTCAGAACAGGCCTGATTCCCAGAACATTTGCATTGAGGCAAAATCTCTCCCCAGACAGTCCAAGGCCGTGACTGTGCCTGTGGTCAGAGGCCTCAGACTGCCTCAGGAAAATTTCTCTATTAGAAACTGAAGCACACATACTCTCTACCGACATGTAAACCCTGAGAGAAATACTCTCCTTGAAGGATTTCTCAGTGTATGTGCAGTAGGAAGACCCAAATGGAAGGAGGCAAGGGTAGACTCTAGAGAAACTGGTGATTACTTTTCTCTGCTGGTTTGCACATAGCCACTTCCTACCTTTGTTTTGTTACCTGGGGTTCCTGTAGATAGACATTGTCTCGGGGGGGGGGGGGGGGGTTATTTGGCTCACAATTTCAGGCCTGTGGTTACAGGGATGTCAAGGCGCAGAAACTTGAAGCAGTTAAAAGCAGAAAGCTGTGAATTAATGGATGCATGCTAGTGCTCAAGATCACTGTCTCTACTCTTAGCACAATCTGGGATCTTCTGCCTACCCGCCATCCAAGGCGGGTGGGTCTTTCCACCTCAGTTAAAACAATTAAGATAAGCCTTTACAAACTCACTCAGAAGCCAACCTGATCTAACCAATCCCTCGAGACTCCCTTCCCAGGCAGTTCTAGATTGTGTCAAGTTGAAAATGAAAAAGAAATTTCAAGAATTTTAGGAGGTTTGATAGATGGCCCAGCAAGATCCCACTAAGACTGATGACCTGCGTTTGATTCCTGGATCCCAGTGGTGAAGAGAGCCAACTTCTACAAGTTGTCCTTTGCCCTCAGCACACAGGGGCACTCACAAATAAACAGATGCAAAAGAAGAAAAAGCAACTGTTAAAGAATTACAGCCCCAAACAGGTTCTCCAGATAATACTTGGAAAGCTTATCCTTTTTCTCATACAAACCATATTTTTGTTGTCTTTTGGAAAATGTTCAGTGAGATGATTTGTCTTCACTTTTCTAATGGTGTAACTTCCTGAAAGAACTGCGCACTGCTCGTGTAGTTCTAGGGCTGTCACTGTTCTGTGTCTAACAGTGATTCTACACATTGAGTGTTTGTAACACAGAAGTATTTGAAAGCTAATCGGCCCTGATTAGCCAGTCCTTCACGGTGCGGAGTAAGCTGCTGGACTCCACGTGTTGTTCCTCGCTCTCGTCAGTGTGCTGAACACTGCCCAAAGTTTATTCACAGAGTAGACAGGGGACTCTTACTCAGCAACCACACCTGTTGCTGTAAATCTGAAGTTCTGTGGTAGTTTTGTTTTCAGTTGAATACTAAAAGCTTTCCCAAGCCCATTAAATCAGTGACTGGGAATTGCATTCAGTTCAGAGAGATGAAGATTAATGGTGCGTTTTACATGTCAGTGTGGCTTCAAATAAAGTGGTTTCTCTGTCTCTACTAGGTGTAAGAGATCGAATTGAAAATCAGTAGGGAAGATACATTTCCAAGCTCATAGCATAAAATTGCCTAAAGGTTTCAAGTTCATTGTTTATTTTCAATGTTAGGAATGTTTGCCTAAATGAGTTTGGGATTTGCATTTTTCTTTCCTGAATACTTGGTTGATTTCTGTCATTGCCATCAAAGAACTCAACACCTATTTCATTCTTCGGTTGTATGTGTTAGCTTATGAGTAGTGCTGATAATTTCCAGAATCTGCTTTTTCAAAATTAAATTCATCTTTTCATTTATTGATAATACTTCTACTAAGAAAGCTGAATGGCATTATTTCTCAATGCAGTAGTAATAATTTATATGCCTTTGTTTACCTATGAAGCTTAATAATTAGCAAATTCTGAATTTATACAGAATGTCAAAATACAGAGTTGGGAGGACTTAGTTAGTAGCCACATTACTGTGCTGACCAAGACCATGGCTCTAAAAGGAAACTAGAAGCTGGCAAGATTGCTCGCTAGGTGAAGACTGTGACCTTAGTTCAGTTCCTGGTGCCCACGTGATGGAGGGAGAGAACTGATTCCAGAAAGTTACCCTCTTCCTTGGCCCTCACAGACTCACACACTAAATAAATACCTAAATGAATACATAAACACATGTAAAAGGAAGTTTTAAAAAGTTAAAATTAGTAAATTTTGCAAGTCATCCCTAGATGTCATTCTGTACCACACCTCTACCCCCAGATAATCTGATTTATCCAATTTTATGGAAAAAGTAAGGCCTATTGGAAATGAAGTTCTTTAGATTAAGGAAGAAGGGCTAGAGAGATGAGTCAGCAGTTGAGAGCTCTTGCTTCTCTAGCAGAAGTCCCAGGTTCAGTTCCCAGCACCCATATGATGATGGCTCATGGCCACTCATAACTTTAGTTTCAGGGGATCTGATTCTGAATTCTGCATGCACTTGGTACACAGACATATGTGGTAGTCAAAACACTCCTACAGATAAAACAAATGTTAATAAAATAAAATGTATCTTCCCTTTTAAAAAAATAAAGGAAGATAGAAAAAGAATATCACTTGCAACCTCTTTCACAGAAGCTAGACTACCTGGTAACACCCACTGTGAGAGCAGGGCAGTGAGTGGGCAGAGTCTGAGCACTCCCCCTTCCTCCCTGAGTCTTATTTCAGGGACCCCAAATCTCTCCTGACCCAGGGAGACATTTGGAGCCTGGTTTTGAGCACAGTTTAGTCACCTATAGGATAGTTTTACAAAGGTATATTGTCCTGGCATTTTTCCTCTAACTGTTCCTAATATCCATTTGTATCACTGAGCACACAGTTTGACCTAAAAGAATCTTGAATGTCAAGAGAAGCTCCTGACCTTCAAACATGTGCTGGGAACAAGTCATGAGTAAATAACCAAAGGCTAAGGTAGCTATTATCCTTCTGTACCATTAAATTTCAGTTACTTTTTGTAACTGGACACATTATTCTCCTCTCTTTAGGGACTGGAAAGATGGTTGCGCAGGGAGGGGCATAAAAAACACTTGCTGCAAAGTTATGAAGACCTGAGTTTGAACCCCAGCTCCCACATAAAAAGCAAACAAAACGAGTATTCCCATAATCCCAACCATGGACATATGGACAGGAAAATCCCTAGGGCTTACTGGCCAGATAACCGAGCCAGTTGGTGATGGCTTCCAGGGTTAGTGAGAGACTCTGTTCAAAAAATACAAAAGTGGGAAGCCACCTAACCGTGGTCTCTAGCCTCCATCCACACACATAAGTATCTCTATGTGTAGATGCATGCATACAGGCATGCAAGGACACACATACACACGTGGGTGCAGGTACATAGATACAAACACACATACTTCTTTTCAATTGGGAAATAGGAATAAAGATGTCACAATATGTGGCGCTCAGATTTTCTAAGTATTCAGTTCTTTCTGGTTTCTCTGAGGCTTTGGCTCCCTGTGCTCCCACACTTTGAGGGTTGTCAACATTTACCTGAGAAACGTGCACCTACCTCGTCATCATCTTGGCTGTGTTTGTCTTCTCACCGCACATAAACTAAAATACATAAAACTTGATTGGAGTATAAATATCTTACTGTTCTATCATCCAAAGTTTATTATAATTCTAAATGTTCATGGGTGTATTCTCTGGTTTATCTTTATAATGATATTTTCTCTGTATATTTTACAGACTGCTTAAGTTATGGCTGATAAAATTTTTTAACACAATTAACTATTTTCAAATGTTCTGCCTTTCTTTCTGTGTTGCGTTGCCCTTCCTGATCGAAGTCTAGGAGAGTAAGTTAATATATTTTGTGAGAATGTGTTGTCCTACTGTGTGTCTAGAGACCTCTGTTCTCATGCTGCAGTTCAACTTTATGTTTTTGGTTGGTGTTTGTTTGTCTTTTGTCTTTTACTTCTTGGATTTTCATAGTGTGATCATTGTTTCTAGTCTTCCTGTTCTTAGAATCCATGGTTAGTCACAGTGGAGTGTCAAAGTGAAGCCAGGCTTGTTTGTGTCTGTTACTGGCGTGTGCATGCTCTTTCCCATATCATACACTTCTCATGCTGTAGAATGCTATATTTCAGACTAAAAGCGTTGGCATAGGTCTGTTTCACAAAGTGCTGTAGGCAAAGTATTCCTTACCTGAATGCTTGAAACCAAAAACTTTTAGATGTGTCTTTCAGATTCTGGAATATGTGCTTGGCTTACCAACTGTGAGTCCCTGTTACAAAACTCAACGATAAAAAAAATGCTCCCAGATCCAGGATTGTTTTGTACATTTCAGTAATCAAAGGTTTAAGAATTTAGATATTTTTATTATACATGCTCAATGTACAGTTAGTTACATAGAAAAATTGTATACTAATTATCATACCCTGCTCAGAAACCTTTTAATGAGAATGTCCTTTTATTTAGAGGATTCTAGCACATACATAGGGAGAACAGGTGCAGCCTGAGGAAAGAGCACTGGCTTCCAGCTTGCACAGTCCCTGCTTTCTGATTCCACTTAGCCCTTCCTGTTGCTTCCTGTTGTGAGTGGAAACTGGGCTGAATCATAGCACTGTCTCTTGTGTGTTTGAACTGGTACTGAACTAGATAGACCTGGACCTGGGTCTGCCTAGGTCTTTCTTCGTGAGTCTGGCACATGTTGACATGTCCTGTTTCCTCTGCTAAAATAAAAGGGAGGACTTGACAACTACCAAAGGTCCTTAATTCTCTTAGACACAGACCAACAGGCAAAGGCTCAGTGTCTAAATAGAGCACTTGCTAGTCTGTGGTTCTGTTTTCCAGGACTCTCAGAGCCGGCAAGGCGGGTACAGCATGCATCAGCTCCAGGGCAATAAGGAGTACGGCAGTGAAAAGAAGGGGTACCTGCTGAAGAAGAGTGATGGGTATGTGTCCAGCCCTGGCTAGCCCAGTATGGGGTCAGCATGCTTGCTGGGTGCTCCACGGGGATCCTGTCCAGCCTCTCGCTGGGAAAGCACCTTAAAGCTTTCTGAGCTGGTTCTCTTCAGACGGTTGACCTAGCCCATGTCTTTAAAGGTAGCAGTGATTGTCTTACAATCTGCAAGATTAGGAAACTGAGAAGGGAGAAACTCGGCTCTGCTTTATCATTGTCCTGTTCTCTACTTGAGATGGCACTTGGCTGCCCAGACCCTAACCTTGGTGGTAACCCCAGACATTGTCTCTGTCACAACCCATCTATCATATCCCCTTCCTTTTCCAACTAAAAATAATATGCCTCTTGCCATCTCAGCTGCTTCCACTCAAGGGTGACCTCCTCTCATCAGACTGTTGTAGCAGCCTAAGTAGTTGTCATTCAACACCGCTCCTTCCGTAATGGTTTAGGTAAAAGCTGCTGCTGCACAGTTCCCTGAGAGGCAGCAGCAGGCCATGAGGGGCAGCCAGTCCCACCACCCAAGGCCTCTGTGGGTCCCAGGCAGGTGGGAGGCCAGAGGTGAGAGACCTGGGGTGGTTTGGCTGGGCAGCCGCTCCCATGAGGAGCCACAGCTTGTGAGAGATGGATAGATGCCATGCAGAGAAAGTGGGTATAGTTTATTTAGTGGGTTATGGAAGGGAAAAGGAAGGGGGAGGGGGAAGAAGAGAGAGAGAGGGAGAGAAAGAAAGCAGAAGTTACCTCTTCAGGGAGAGACAGAAAGAGAGAACACAGGCTGGAGGAAGCAGGAGGTCCCCTTGCCTAAGAGGAAGGGGAGGGGTTGGGAGAGGGCGGGGCTACCCAGGTGACAGACCAGGCCAGCAGATCATAACACCCTCTTTCTCACTTCTACAGAACACTCAGTGCTCTTGTCAAAACTGTAAACCGGATCTGGATGTGGTGGCACACATGTAATCACAATATTCAGAAAACTGAGGCAGGAGGATCAAAAGTTTAAGACCAGCCTGGGCAACCTAGTGAATTTCTGTTCCTCGCTGAAGTGCTTTAGGGTTTCCCTTAGCATATAGCACTTTTCCAGCCTGCCTTTGCACTTCCTCTGTACCATTTTTTTTTCTCTCTGGTCTTGCCTCTGCCATTTTAGTTGCTTAAATTAGTCTACTTCAAGTAAATACCTAGGGAAAATCTGGGTGGCTCCCTTTTACCAATTGTTTTTTAAAAGAAAAGCTGCTTGCTGTCTGACTATATTCCCTTGGGTTCATCTTAGGTATATATGTTTTTGTTTTGATTTATTGAAAAGGTAAGTATCTTTAAAATGTCTAGGATCACTATTTTTTGCCATCATGCTGTTCATGCAAACAGTAAATATCTTTTGAGAATCCCCCATATCCTCTCATTCATCAAGACTCTGGGTATAGAGCATTGAGCAAAAGGAAGTGCTTATCCTTCCAGAGTTTAGTGCTTATAGGCCTAAAAAACCTTCAGTGGCCTTCTGATGCTGTTACTTTTATGGCAACAGAAGGCCTGACTCCTTTCCTTGCCTGGGGTGTCCCTGTTCCTGTGGACCTGATGGTTGTGTTCCCAGGTAGGGCAGCTGCATTGTGTGTGTGTGTGTGTGTGTGTGTGTGTGTGTGTGTGTGTGTGTGTATGCAGGTCAACCCATAGCCTTATGCCTATGCCCAGGGCTATGTGAAAATGTGCTGATAGGAGCTGTTTGGATTCTTTTTTTTAATCCTTCACTACGATCAGATCAAAATTTTCAAAGTATGTCACGTCTGTTTTTAACACAGTTTAATTTCCCAGAAGAACCAAAGAAATGTCTCTAGGAGGACTCTAGCATCCCTCAAAAGTATGCAAACCTTTTTTCTCTACGTCCTGAGGCAGGCAGCTCTGACTCTTCTTTGCATAGTAGAGGTCTGGATTTTTTAAGGTTCCATTGTTTATTAATTATGGAGGTAATCTACTAGCAGAACGTTCTTAGAAAAGATTCACGGATGTGTTAAGAATCCTTACTAGCTCTGTCCCCTAATAGAGCTCTGGACCCCCATCCCAGAGAAGGGAACTAACCTCTGCTACTGGAATTCCTTCTCTTTCCCATTGTCACTGTCAGAAACAGTTCTACCATGAGCATATCTGTACATGCTTGCCTATCTGAATTTCTTTGCACCTGGTATAACAACAGACATCCAGGATTTTCTGTTTTGTGTGGTTTGGGGAAGGAAGCTGGTTTTATTTGGGGACAGCTTTTCATGATTACCGTTTTGCCTCCGGCCGTGTGATTGCACAGCCCACAGTGAATCATGTGCCATATCCAGTTTTGTCTGACTTGTTCCCTAGGATCCGGAAGGTGTGGCAGAGAAGAAAGTGTGCAGTAAAGAATGGGATCCTGACCATCTCACATGCAACTGTAAGTGTACACAAGACTTTCCCGACCTGTCCCATGCTTTCTAACCTCGACTGGAGGCCAAATGCGCTGCGGGAACAAGCATGCACTTTTGATGACACCTTGGTTAAGGTTCCTGTTGCTGTGATGAAACACCAGGACCAAAAGCAACTTGGGAAAGAAAGGGCTTATTTTGCTTATGATTCCATGTCACAGTTCATCAAAGGAAGTCTAGGCAAGAACTCAAACAAGGCAGAAATCTGGGAGACAGGAGCTGATACAGAAACTCAGAAACTAGGGAGGGGTGCTGCTTACCAGCTTGCTCCACATGGCTTGCTCAGCCTGCTTTCTTATAGAACCCAGGACCACCAGCCCAGGAAAGGCCCCACCCACAATGGGCTGGGCCTGCCCCATCACTGATTCAAACCCAGTCTTACGGAGGCATTTTGTCAGCTGGAATTCTCTCCTCTCAGGTGACTCTAGCTTGTATAAACTGACATAAAGTTAGCCAGCACAGATGAAATACCTCTACTTTGTGAATTTGGACGTGTCATTCAGGACGATCCTTCAGAATTACTGGTTTCTATTGTCCCGTTGTGACCTGCCTGCCTCAGCATCTCTGGCAGAAACGGTTTTGTTTGTTGTTCTTTTCCCTCTCTCAGCCTATGTTAGGTGGGGCTTGACCTCAGCATCAGAGCTAGAGGGAGAAAATCAGATTGTTTGGACACACATCAGCACATGTGTATAGTAGCTGCACGTGTCTTGGCTTCTGTAACAGGTTGACTTCACGCGCTCTTTCTGTACCTTCCACGGGAGAACTCTTCCTGTCACCACTAGCCTCGGGTGTCACTTGATGCTCTTCACGCTGGCTTTCCTGTGCTCTGTTCTGCCACTAGAGAAGGGCTTCCTGGTGGGAGACCATGTGGGTGATGAGGGCGTCGGTGTATTGCTTACTTAGTTATTTGGCCTTGGACAATATGCTAAAGACGATAACTCAGTTCTGTCCCCTACTTTCTGTTTCCTGAAAAGACAGCACAGTGGCTAGCCAACTGTTTCCATGTGTTCTAATTAACAACAAATAACACATTGGCCACACTGTTCGGTGGCTAAGAGAATAGCCGGTGGCATTCTGTCAGATTGGATCTGAATCCCAGTTTGTTGTTTACTCTGTGACCTTGAGAAAAGTGTTCAGCTCACAGATCTCACGAGGAATAAAAGAGATAAAGCGGGTGGGCGTGCTTTGAGGGTGACAGGGTACTGCTGTTACTGTTGGCTCATCAGTGGCCTTGCGGAAGTCTGCTGGCAAGGAGCTGGGTAAAGGAGAAATGAGGCCCTTCCCTGAGTCTCCTTCCTTCCCTTCAAGTTGTTACTGTGTTTCCCACTTTTCTCTGCAGTCCAGACATTTCTGCTGGCAGCTGCACCACATTCCTGCCCCCACAGAAAGATACCATTGATCACATAGAATTTGGATGAAAACCAAAACCAACAGTTCATGGGATTCTGCAGAGGAAAGGGACACAGACCATGGGCCTGCTCACATGGGCTCAAAGAAGAGCCACAACCTGTAGAGTACGGCCTCACTTAGTAGTCAGGATACCCACGGAGCAGGAGCTCTTGTCTTCAGTTCTCACTAGGCAAGAGGTGAGAAGCAGGAAGTGGCCCCATTTGCCCATCTTTGGGTTCCCAGCAGCTAGCACTGTGGTTTACGTACATGAAGTGAATGCATCTCTTTTCTTTATGGACAGGTCTTGTTATGTAGCCCATGTTGACCTCAGTTTAAATGCTGACTCGTGCTTTTAAGAACTGGGATTATGTGTGTGTGTTCCCACTTTTGCTTCAGTGCATGTTTTTAAATTAAACTTCATTTTATGGATAAGGTTCAGAGAGACTACACCCCATGCCTAACTCTATACAGTTTGTAACCTTCAAACGTGCAGCTCTGCTCTTTTCACCAAACACAGACCTTCCCTAAGGTGCCAGCTTGTTGCGGGGTTTCTGGAAGTTCTGTGAGCAGGGCTCTTTGAATGAGACATTGTGCCTCACTCATCACTGGATCACCATAGTGTCAGGGTAGGGAATACTCTGAGATCTTCTAGGACGAGCAGTTGTGTGTTGGTGGGGGGATGGCAGGTTCAAAATATTACAAGTGTTTTAGGAAGTTTTATTTGAAGCTGAAAATTGTCTGCATAATATTTTACATTTTTAAAAAATACCTCTAGGTTCCCTTATGAGTAGCACTGGAACAGCTATTAAGTTGATAGTTGCCTTTTCCTTCAGACAGCTTGAAAGTTGCCTTACTGTCACCCGGAATTCTACCAAGAAGGTTTGGCCTTTGCTAGGAAAGGTCAGGACTTTAGACCACTGAAGCGACTGAAGGGCATGTGTGTGCCCACTGATTGGAGGCTCATTGTTTGTAACTGAGGGAGATTAAGAGTATGGCTTGGTGTCGAAGGATTCCTTATTGTTAAAACACATGCAGGAGGCCCACAACAGTACTACAAATGACAAGAAGAGAAGCGTAAAACCCTGTGAATCCTGCTGCAGTTAATGAGTTTCAGGTCCTTCAAGTGTTTGTGCTTCTTCACCCGTCCTCACCTGTAAAATGTCCTGGTAGCTGCAGTGCTGGGCAGTTGACTAAGCCTGAATTACAGTAAGTGTTCCTTAAACTTGGTGGTCATTATCATCTCTGCGATCTGAGGTGGGACTGTACCATCCTCAACCATGGAGCTGGACCTCCTGGATGAATCCTCTCTCTGACATTGGATCTCTAGTGAGAGATTTTTTTTGTATAAATTAGAGCCATTAATAGTGCCTGATTCGTAGGTAGTTGTAAAGGTTAAATGAGTTCATTGATTATGAGTAATTAGGACAGGTTATGGGGCAAAATTAGTGCTCAGTAAAAGTCAGCTGCTGCTGCCAGTGCTCTTTTATCTTCCTAATGTATTGCTGCCTCCGCGGTGCTAAACTGTAGTTCACAGGAATCCTGTATTGCTGCTCCCCTTACTCCTCGGCCTAAGACAGTTTGAGCCATAGCTTTTTACCCATAGAAGTTAAATGTCTACCTAGTACGGGTTGTCAGTAGTTGTGTCTCCTCAGAGCACTTCACTGAAGGAAGAATCAGGTGTCTCTCTAATTGTCCTTGGACTTTCTGAAGCAGTTGATGTTCCCAAGGACTGTTGTCTTTCAGGCTGGTCTAGAACACTAACAACAACATTCTCCAGCCAGGGCTTTACCACGTGCACTGAGGAAGCACAGAAAGGCCTGCCAAAGGATTGATGCCTTCAGTGCAGTGTATTTAATAACTTGTTTCTGTGACAAGCCTTTGTGCCTTTTAAAGCCTGTTCTGGACTCCCTGCAGCTTCTATTTGTCCCTGTTGTCCTTGGGAGAAGAGAATTTATTTTCTTTTCTCCAACAAATTAGAAGACAGCTCCATAAATTCTAGGTTGGTACCTGTTGGACTCAGGCTAAATCCTGAGCAAGCTATAAAACTTGGAGGAGCTATTTAATGTTTTGGGCCCTTTGTTTTTCAGGTACATTATTTCCTCATTAAAATGTTCGGTTGATTTCTTTCTGAGCCAGGTACTGGCTCATTTGAATCATTTTCACTATTGCACGACAGCATTGCTCTGTATGTCGGGCAGTGATTGAAAAGCGTCCCTATACTCCTGGAGCTCAGAGTAAACTGAGGACAAGAACTGTAGAAGAGGCCTGAAGGATGCGGTGATAGAAAATGAAGGGGCAGTTCCCTGCGTGTAGTCAGAGCTGAGCACCTCATGCTACAGCCAAGTGAGCAGCCGCTCCAGCAGAGGGGAAAGCTTAGTCAGCCTAGACACCATGTAAAAGAGCTTCAGAACCTGGTATGGATAGTACTCAGGCTTACGGAGGATGCTTGGAACACTGTCACCACTTACAGCTCCTGGATAACAAAAACTAACTGCCTGCTGCTCATTCTTGAACCCATAGTACTTTAACTTTCTCGTCCACTTGAACAGTTGGTTCTGGGTCTCCTCCAGCACCAGGCGGTTGCCTCTCGCCATGCTGCACTTGTACCTCCCCTTTTCTTTCTCTCTTTTATAGATGTATTTATCTTATCTTACGTTTAGGAGTGTGTACCTGCATGTATGTATGTGTACATGAGTAGCAGAGTTAAAGCAACGTCGTGGTCTCATGTCCCCACTCCTCAGTCTCTGCTATGTAAGCTGCTTTGCCTTCTTCTTGGAGTCCTCTCACTGCTTTGGCACGCCCTGTATCGTCACACTCGCCAGGACTTCACTCCCAGTGCCCTCCTACCTGACCTTCAGCAGTGGACTCTACAGGATCCCGACATTCTGTTTCAACCGCAGTGACATAATAGTGGGCAGGTCTTCAGAAGTGAGCACACATTAGCAGGGAATCTAAAAGAGACTGTATCAGATATCTGTATCATCAGAGTAGTTATGTGGGAAATAACCAGTAATCATGAAAATCATGGCTGACTTTTGGTTTCGATATGATTTGAATGTGACCTCTCTAAATTCATTTTGGGAAGTTTTGTTTCTCAATGTGGCAGTTTCCAGGTAGTGGGACCTTGGGAAAGCTACTTACGATGTATTAATGCATTTCTGATAGGACCCCAAACTAGTTCCTGCAAGAGTGAGTTGTTAGGAAGTGCAGACCTGACCCCTGAGCCACTCTCTGACTTTATAATCCACCCTATGTCCCGTCGCTTTATGTATACCCTGATGCGACGTCATCCGCCATGGAGTGACAAGCCAGAGACCCACACCGGAATCAGTGTCATGCTCCTTTCAACCTACAGCCCCCAAAAGTGTCGACGAAATCATCTTTCCTTTGTAAGGGACCCACCCTCGGGGACTCTGT
The DNA here is from genome assembly GCF_014885135.2 of Alexandromys fortis. NCBI lineage: Eukaryota > Metazoa > Chordata > Mammalia > Rodentia > Cricetidae > Alexandromys > Alexandromys fortis. Next base: position 11,077,159 of record NW_026067930.1, read on the forward strand.
TATAGCAACAGCACGGACCGAAACGAGCGCTCTCAATGTGCTGGACACCTCACGTAACCTTTTTCCTGTTCACCTCTCCTAACACCTTCAGGTTGCTCTTTTCCCCATTTTAAAGGGAAGATGTCTGGAAGCCACGTGTCCAGTAAGGGCTGGATTTGAACCCAAGAAGTTTTTTTTTTTTTTTAAGAGTCTGTGCTACCTTCTAATTCTAAGTGGAACAGCGGACTCTTGGGACACATTGCCTGAGTCCGTCATCACAGTCCAGAGGACATGGCTTTCCCTCTTCATTTTGGGAAAATGAGCTCGGGGGGGGGGCTGAGAAATTTTCTCCTGCCTCCGTTGATACAACTCTGGGCATAGACGCAGCCCAGCTCTGGTGGCCTCCTGTGTCCATCCTGCTGCACGTCCTAACACTGTAGGAGTACAGAATGAGTTCATCTCTGGGCCACTCCAAATGTCCCAAACTGCAGGAGTCTCAGCGTGTGGTGTTTTATAGCCTCTGTCAGTCGATTTCAAAGACCAGCAAGCATGGCAGCCTTAATTTTGATAATATTCTTTTTACAAATCCTCTGGAATAGCAACATTGTCACAGTGTTAGTGCTGATAAGCTCCCCCCCCCATACAGTACTTTTACATTATTTGATGTTGATCCTAGAGTAGAACATACTCTCCAAAATAAGGTGAAGGTTTCTTTCTTCAATAACAGATTATCTTGAAAATGACTCTTTAAGCTGATTGTGGTGGCGCACGCCTGTAATCCCAGCACTGGAAAGGCAGAGGCAGGTGGATCTCTGAGTTTGAGGCCAGCCTGGGTTACAGAGTGAGTTCCAGGACGGTCAGGGCTATGTGGAAAAACCCTGTCTCGAATAACCTTAAAAAAAAATGAAGAGGAGGAGAAAAAAAGAAAAAAAACAGAGAAAATGTCCCTTTTAAGTATTTCTCTCTTACGTATCCTCCTGTCCAACGGAAATTAGTCCAGTGGTCACAGTAGCTGGGAGAGTCAGGGACCTCCAGAGTCACCGAGTGCAGAATGAGGAAGTTCAGCGGTTAGCCAGTGTTTTCTCCCTGATGTGGGAAGGACCACTGAAGGGAGGGGCTCGATTGTGACCACCGTAGCAGTCCAGGATCTGAAACATGTTAAGAATAGTGGCATTTCTCAGCAGACGAACTGCATGATGGGAAGGGGAAATGAAAAAGCTGGCTCCTTAAGGCCAGAGAGAACCAGAAAAGGAGAGCCACTAAAGATAGTTGGCAAGCTTTCCAAGTCTGACCCCGACAAGGAGGCAGTGTAGTAGGTGGGAGATGATAACTTCTGCTCTCTCTTTGTGTCTTTCTGTAAAAAAGGGGTCAGTGTGCCTCGCCTCCCTGACCCCTGACTTCCTTGCCTGTGAACTGGGTTTAGGAACAGTAAGAGCCGAGGCTGTCATTGCTGGGGTGGATCACACTGCCTCTAGGTTGGTGAAGGGTTTGGAGAAGAACCCCTCAAGAGACGGTTTCAAGGACCAGTGTCTGCTTTACTGCAGATCGTAGGAGCCTGTCAGCTGTGATTGGTTAGCATGTTACTTTGGATTGGACAGCAGGAGCACTCTTAAGTACATTAAAGGAGACTTGAAGACTACAGACTTGTCAATGCGCTAGCCGCTAGCTACCTGTGATACGTCACAATTCAGTGCTCTGACTTCAGGGAATACTCAGGACCTTGCTGTGCCATGCTTCTTACTTAGAAGCATTTTGTGCCAAGGAGGCTGACCTCCAGGTCGTGCCTGCGCTTTCTCCTACATGGCTAACTCATGGAGTTGTTCAAGAACTATATGAGAGTAAATACCTGCAGTTTGAGAGATCATAAAGAAAGTTTTTTTTTCTTGCACTAAACCAAAATACCTTTCAAAGGCTGGAGATTTCATCTGCTGCCCTAGTGTTGTAGCTCTCTCTGTGGCAGGTGTTTGGCATGGACCTGATTTCTGACCAGGGGTTATTGCCGTTATTGAGCACATGTCGAGTATTTATGTTCCCCTAGAGACAGTAGGCTTCTAACACCGAATGAAAATTCTGAAGTGATTAACAGTCCGAGCATTTCTGTTTCCAAGCACTGGCTTAGGAAGTACAAAGAGATTTATTTTATTTTTACCTCAGCCTCGTGAGGTCCAGCTCATTTCCAAAGTAATTAATTGCGTTCTCGTCTTGTTTGTGATGTGGAGCAGTTCAGCAGGACGATTGGGGATGTAATTTTGTTTCTGAACAGCAGCCTCAGCAGCTGTGTTCTGCTGACAGAGAAACAGGCCAGTGCTGGTAACTCTGGAGCTCCATCACTAGTTTCACTGGGTGCACACTGAGCTGCCCCAGGACGAATGAGTGAGGTTTGCTTGTTTTCCAGAGGCAAAGCTTGAATGGAGCTGATTGTGCTGTTCTGTATGCATGTCCACTTTCACTTAGCTGAATGGCGTGTCAGGCAGAGGCATTCTTGCCCCCTCTGTTTCTTGGAATGTATTTAGGGGTTCCCCAGTTGAAACGTTCCTCATATCAGAAACTTGAATATATTTGCCTGAGAGGAGTATACTATCAATTGAGAAGGGGAAAAGCAGTTTTCAAAACAATATATACAAGTTGAAACAATGCATGTTTCAAAATAAAAACCAGGCTCTTCAGAGAAATCTTGTTAAAATCAGAATGGTAGCTAGTGGGTATAATAATACGGTCCAGTTCCTTTGCAGTGTCTCCTAGCTTTTTTTCAGTGACTTTTATTATTTTTAACAAAAGGTAAAATCTGTGAAAGGCTAAACCTGGGAGTTGGGGATCACTGAGCTGTAAAGTCTTCAGTTCTGATCGGTATGGCAGCTGCATTTGGAGCAGGGGCTCTTGAGCGAGGTCCAGCTTGACAGAACCCTCAGGAGCACCAGCCTTTCCCCCCTCATCATCCCGGGCCTAGATGGAAAGCTTATTTTTGAATCATGTACTTGAAGTCTCTGTCAGCTGTATCTGGAGTCTCTAGCCACTACCATGGCTATAACTCAGATCTTGTCCTTGCTCATCTGTGTTACCCATGACCTCCACCATCCATTTGAGTGCAGCTCTGCATGGCCCTGCTCTGAATATCTTCCTTCACCAGCATGCTGGAACTCCAGAGTGTAGATACCTTAACCTCACAGTCCAGTCCTTTCTGCTTTTCTGCTGAGCATGACCTCATGTCACTTGTCCCCCTTTATGCCCTGGGCCTTTGCTCCTGCTGCTCTTCACCCTCCACAGCTCGTTCACACTCAGCTTTCCCTGGGTCCTCACTGCACACACACCCCAGGATCAGAGCCAGCACTCCTGAGCAGCAGGTGTGCTCTTGGTATTGTCAGCTTTTCCTAGAGCTGGTAGACAGCAGTGCTTCTCATGTGTGCTTAAAGGCATGGAAGAGGCTTTAGTAACTGTCCAATGAATGGGAAACTATTTCACATTCTAAAATGTCTCCTTTCATCAATACGAATTAATAATTTGGATGAAAATCAGATATACAGCTGTCCCTTGAGGTCTGCCATCATTTCTGCCTTTCAGTAGAGGAGAGGAGAGCATCTTAGGAACATCGGATAGTCTCTCTCTTCCTCCCTCACTTCATTTAGTAAAAGAAAATAAAAGCATTTCTAAGGGAGTACAAGGGGTGTGTGTGAGGTTCCTGGAATGTGGTCATTGGATTGATTTTAGTTCTTGCTGTATACATGGCATAGTTTAGTGAGCAAAAAGCATGTGATTACTAGAAAGACAAGAGACAAATAGTCAGAGTCAGAGGGAGTATGTATGAGGAGACGGTTGTTTCAAAACCAGGACCTCTAGACACTGGAAAATAAGACCTGGAAGAGTGGGGGGCAGTTAAAGGCACTTCCTGAATTGTCCCACCATGATGTATCCAGGCCAAGATGTTTAGTTTCGCTCTGATTTTAATCTGTGGGATGATTATGTCTTCTTTCATCAGTATGCCTATCTATAATTTAGCCTAAATGTTAAGAACGTGTTTTTGAAAATTTCTAAGTTATACAAACATCTGGAATTACCATTATTGCATAGTGATTTCTGTGCTTCTGCTATATGCTCTTTGAACTTTGAGTGGAACGTTCGCTACCCCCACTCCCAAGGCCTTTCCCAATGTTCCTCCACTCTGCATTGGTTGTATCAGCTGCTTTGCTACTTCTTATTGCAACTCAGCCTGGGGTCATCAATAAACGTGAGGTTTCGGCAGGATGTGCCCCTGTTGCTTGTGCATGTTGATGTGGCAAGAAGTCGACTTGACAGTTCTGTGGGAACGACACCCACATGTCATTCCTAATGGAATTGTCGGTCAGTCATGCAGTAAACGTGTGAGGCCCTTAATGGGACGTTGTCCAGCAGATACCTTGAACTAGGGGGATGAGAAGTGGGTTCTGCTGTTCGTCCTGCCTGTGTGCCGCTAATGCTGAACTCACTGGTTCTTTAAGATTTTGTGTCTATTGCTGGGTGTGTCTGATATTAAGAAGCACCTAGGAATGCTAGGTTTGGAAAGAAGAAATTACTGTGTTAGCTTTCTGCCATGTTCAATATGAATAGTATATAATGCATCTTAAACTTTAAAGAACAGATTTCTCTACTTAAGAATTCTAAACATTGGTTTAAAAGACTTTTTGTTAAAGGAAGCCTGAAACCTCTTATTATGCCTAATCAGTTTAAGCTTGGGAAGTTCTTCCTTATGTCTGGCCCAAATCTTTTATGGTTTGAGTGCATTTCTCTTCATTTGTACAAATGGAAAACAGCTGCTCAGCCTTCCCAACGACAACCTTTATGTGCTCACAGACAGAGGTAAGGTCACCCCAGTCTTCTTCCTCTGGACTAAGGAACTGATGCCTTTATCCCATCTTCAGAGTTTCCATTTCCCAGCCCTTTTAATCATTTCTTGATTTCCCCTAAGCTTTTGTACAGTCCTCCTTAAGTTCAGATTCCAAGCAGAACATAATATTCCAAGTCTCACCATTAGCCAAAGTCACTTCCTTCCCTTCCACCCTTCCCATGTGTCCCAGTCCTTCATACAGGAAGTGGGTAACATTATCCACATCCAGGAAGGTGAGATATGGGACTAACAGCAGATGGGGCCCAGTGTGTAGACAGTTAGCAAGACAGACTCGGTTCTATCTAAGAAACACAGGCGTCCACCTCCTGCCTCCCCTTCAGGGCCCAGCTGACGACACTGCAGCGTGGAAGTCACTGTTTTCTCCTGGCCGTTACTCTCCTGCACTTGTTTCCAGTTGTCAGTCAAAGGTGCATGCAGTGATTGCCAACTCCCCAGGTCCTTGCCTCTGCTCCCAGGTTTCTTGCTGTGAAGCAGCTAGGTGTGGGGTGGGGGGTGTCATCTGCACCGATCCCACTGAGATCCCGAGGGGAGGGTCAGAATGCTGAGGGAGCGGGTGCACACAGAGATGATGAGCAACTTGTTCCCTAGGGCCTGTTGCTCAGGGGAGATGCCATGTGCGTTGAAACTTCTTGCTCAGCACCATCCATGTTGCTTAGATCTCTGAGTGGTTTACAGTGTGACCTCTCTGCCCCCTCCAATTCCTTTTTTTTAAAAAAAAATGAAATTCCTGAGCAACAGTTGGGGCATTTTTGAAGTCATGACTGTCATATGAAGTAGGCATGCAGGTCTGACCAGCAAGTTCCACAGACTTCTCATGCCCAAAGTACAGCTGAGCTCAAAACCTCTTTATTTGTAACTGCAGGAAGCAGGGGACCTAGGCAAGTGCAGGCAGGAGAGCGAGAATGATTGTGTATTGTACCCCCTAAGTTACTTTCTAAGCGTTTATCAGGTCTATTTTATATATTTAACAGAGAATTTACTAATAATTATTATATTAGGACTCATGACACAATGCCTGGCAGATGGTAATTATCCTTGTGTTTTGGATATTTTGCAATTTTTGTATTGCAACCAGTATTCACAAATGCCTGGGATGTCAGTGTTGGGGCAACTGATGCAGGGGTCATCCTGTATTAATGAATGAATACAGGTCAGCGATATTTCACAGTAGGACACAGGTTTAAAAGTGCCAGCTTTGTGCCTGAGGATGTCCAGGTTCTAGAAAACTATGTTTTCGTGGCTTCTGCCCAGACGTCACTAGAAGTGAGGCATACTATTCTTGATTCCATTCTGGCTAACTTCCAGAAAGCTTGTGTACAGTGAAGAGACATTGAGTAGGGCAACTGGTTTGTTTTTCCCTCCTTACTGAGGTCAGCTTTCTAATGGGGTCTGTAAAGACTACATACCAGCTAATAGGTGAGGGCAAAACTTAAAGGTCCTGTGTTGTACTGTAGTGAACTCGGATATCTGTTTCCTCACTTACTAAAACTGCATCCTTCTGTCCCCAGCAGGCCTTCTAAGCACATGCTGCACTGAGGATGGAGGGGAGTAATGCTTTTATAACCTTTGCTTTCTCTTTTACAGTCTAACAGGCAGCCGGCTAAGCTAAACCTTCTCACCTGCCAGGTGAAACCAAATGCGGAGGACAAGAAGTCTTTTGACCTGATATCACGTGAGTCCTGTTTTTAATACCTATTTGGTCAGTGTGGTTTTCACAGGTCTAGGTATTTAAGCACCAAAACTTTTCAAAATGGGGTTCCTCAAAGTTAACCCCCAGCTTGTTGAGGGAGACCCCTGGGAACCCTTTCTGTTTGCTCACTTCCTTGTTTGAGGCAGAATCTTTTTTTTTTTTTTTTTTTTTTTTTTTTTTTTTTTTTTTTTTTTTTTTTTTTTTTTTTTT
>NW_026067930.1:11085527-11158534 GCF_014885135.2 Alexandromys fortis
TGCTCATAGGTTTGTGGATTAAAGTCAGGGTCTTCTATACGGTTCCATTGGTCGACTTCTCTGTTTTTATGCCAATACCAAGCTGTTTTTAATATTGTAGCTCTGTAATAGAGTTTGAAGTCAGGGATGGTAATGCCTCCAGACGTTCCTTTATTGTATAAGATTGTTTTGGCTATCCTGGGTTTTTTATTTTTCCATATAAAGTTGATTATTGTCTTCTCCAGATCTGTGAAGAATTTTGATGGGATTTTGATGGGGATTGCATTGATTGAGGCAGAATCTTATTTTGTCCCTAGAACTAACCTTGAATTCGAGCAATCCTGCCTCAGCTTCTCTAGTCGCTGGATCTATGGATTTGTAACACCTGGGTCTCAGTTTGCACTGTAAAGGCCTAGCAAGTCCTGTGTGATTGCGTTTAGAATGTGAATGAATGACTGGGTGTGTGGTTGTGCGTACTTTAGGCAGGGGTAGGTAGAGCTATAAGTTGGAGGCCAGTCTGTTGTACCTGTCAAGTTCAGGGCGGTCAGGGCTGCAAAGTGAGGTCCTGTCTCATAAAAAATGAGTAAGACTCTAAGCTTATGCATTAAACTGTTTCTAATGTCCCCTCAGACAAGTTTTCTAATTACATTACTATGTCACTCATCAGTCTGCAGTGATATGCGTCTTGATGTGAAGCCCAGACACTACAGGGATAGGCAATTCCAGCCTGCACCTGTTGATTAAGGAGCACTGGTGTAGATGCAGAAGTGCAGGTACACCACTATTGCAACACGTCTGATTTGTCCATTGCATCCTTGCAAAAAATCAGGCTCTTCAAGGAAAAATCAGCTCCCTTACTTCCAACAGTTTCTTTGAAACTCATTGAATTGTTGGCACCACACCCCTCACTTTGTCACTGAGTGGGACTTGCTTTTCTCCTTGATGAGAGAGCAAGACCAACCACCGGCTCTCTGCCTGTGTCCCGTGTTCTCTGTGTTCAGCAGGTGGCGTGACGTACTCTTTTGGTAGCCTGCACTTGCTGACACACTATGCAGCTGAGGGGAGTCCTTCTACGCTGCTCTACCGAACAGTGGGACTCGGCTAGGGGTGTATAACTCAAGGGAGAGCACCTGTCTGGCACATGCTCACTTCCATTCCCAGCACCTCAAAACCAAACAGATAGCTAGGATAGACCAGAACCACTCTTTTTATCCTGAAATACTGCAACACCAGCTTAAAGCCCAGCATGACAGGCTGGGAGCCAGATGACTTGTGTAGAAGCATGGATGCACAGTCCTGCTCTTAAAGCTCTCTGACGAAGTTCTATGACTTCCTCCTTTGTGAGGATCTTCGGCTGGAGGCTAAGTCTCCTGCAGCACCTCCGTGCAATTCAGATTCCCTATGATTTCTGTGATTACTTGGATAATTGGTGGCAATTACTATATGACTTAGTTATTAATAGGTGTCAGTTATTGAGTTCTACATCTGTCAGGTGTATAATATTGTTAATTTCCATAAAAGATCATCAGTTTCCCATTTTACAGGGAAGAAAGCTAGGTGACTTGGGCCAGGTCACCCAGCAATGAGGAGGACAGTCTCCAGTGCACTTTGTTCTCTAAGGGTGCTGAGTGGGAAGGCCTGTCTGGAGCAGTCACATGAGGAAGCGTTCTGTGTTGCCAGAGTGAAATATGTTGAAGCACTAGAACCATCCTACATTTTTAAAATGAACTTCCCTGTCTGCTGTATCTGTTAGGCCTTCCTGAAAGGCAGAGATCGAACCTGTCCCCCATGGATCCTGATTCAGCTAGAGAGCATCCCATTCAGGGCCAAGAGTGCAACTTAAGTTCCTGTAGCAGCTGGACTATCAGGGGGAGTGGGGAATCCTTTCTTGCAGAAGTACCGTCTTGTGTCAGTTTGCCACTGAAACCCCTATGGGTCAGATAGGACCTGTCCCGTCTTCAGTTTGCCTTTCAAAGAAGCATCTCAACCAGGTGTGCTTCGCCATGCCTGCAGTCTCAGCACAAGTGAGACTTAGTCGAGAAAGCAAGTGCAAGACTGTCTAAAAAAAAAAAATGTCTACTGTGTGCTTGATATTTGTGACCATTTATTTTAGTCTTTTGTACTTAAAGGAAAATAATAAAGTGAATTGTTAAACTACTAATACATAATGGTATAAAAATAATACTAAGTTCTTAGTTTATATTTTTGCAGGAACTTTAAAACTTCATTATGCATGCTTGCCAATATTCTACCTTCTGAGATGTTGTGTTTTTGTGTTTTAGATAATAGAACATACCACTTTCAGGCAGAAGATGAGCAGGATTATGTAGCGTAAGTACTTTCAAAATGATGATGCAATGGTTTGAAGTTAAAGCATTATTAACTACCCTGGTGACTTGTTACACTTCTTTCCTGCCCGTGGACCTTCACACTCTCCTCTTCTCTCCCTCTGTCCTGCCCACCAGGGATGTTCAGCCCCAGCCTCAGTATCACTAGGATTGTCGCTCCCTTCTCTCTGCCTCTTGCTTCTTCACATGACTTCTCTGGTCCACATCCATGCACAGCCATTTAGAGATAGATCCCTGAGCTCCTTGAGAACAAGCCTTGCTCATCCCTCATTAGGTGTCTTGCTTTATGTTTGGTCACAAATGGGAACCATTTGAGATGTTCTTGGGTACTACCTGGATGCTTAGTTGCTCGTGGGAGAGAAGCAGAAGAGGCTGGCTCTAATGGAAGACACTGGCCGTGTCCTCTTGATGGACGAGCGTGGCACAGTCAGAGAGAACCTGGTGCAGTGGGAAGAGTTGGGTATCACATAGCACCGGGCTACACTCCAAGTCAGTTTCATTCCTTTTCCCCTCTGGTAGCCTGCCTGGAGTTCAAATGGCAGTTTGTTGTGTTCTCAGCTATTTTCGTTGGTGTCAGAGCAGTCAGTTAAGCCATTTTTGAAGTGTTTACAACTTTATTTCTTATAAGTAATTTGGACCAAGTTTCATGAACTACCGAAACTCATTGTTATTTTCTTTCCGTAACTCCATGGAGCCACAGAGTTCTGTTTAGATCCATTTGTTTCACTTACCTCTCCTCCTCCCATGCTTCTTTCCTCTGGAGTATTTTACTTTTCCCAATCTCAGACAATGATAAAGGAATCTGAAAGAGAACAAGAAATGGACCAGAAGTAGGTCGAGTTGGGAGAAAAGAACAGAGGAGCTCATGAAGGCCAGCCAGCTGCCAAGAATTAAGAGAATATGATATTAAAGCAGACGGAGCGCTGCCCTAGGGATGAGACAAGCCACATAACATGGTGCTGGCTCTCAGCTCAGGGACCAAGAAGAGGCCCATGTACTGGGAGCATCCAGACTGCACACACTTCAAATTCTTAGGGCGCTGCTGAAAGATGGTTTTCTACAGACAGGTAACCCTGGCCTGAGCCAGGAAAGCTACAAAAGTGTTTTCTGCCTTCCCACTGGAGGAAACCGATGGCTTGATATTGTGGCATAGAGCTGCCTGGCTGGAGGGACAGGAATGAGAAAGGACAATGCCAGGAAAGCTGTCCCCCAACCCACTCCAGATTCAGAGAGGTGCTGAGGTACCTTGTGCCTTGTTAAGCAAGTACACAGTGGTCCAGTGCCCATGTTCACAGTCCCAGGAAGTGAGCATTTTTAACCAGACAATTCCCAGACTTATTTTTTCCTAATTCTCTCTTCCCTGGTCCTCAAAGCCCTAAGTGGAAGACAAATGAGAACCCTGAAGCAGGGAAGGAACCTCTTTCCTCCTTTATCCTGTTCTTTTAGCTCAACCGCAAACCTTCCGTATCTTGGGTCTTGTTAGGTGCAGGTTTCCTGCCTGTGGGATGTGGAACTCATAGTAAAGGGTTCCCATCAGTCTTTGGGTTTCTTGTTGTTTGTTTGTTTGGAGACAGGGTTTCTCTGTATTGCCCTGGCTGCCCTGAAACTCATTATATAAACCAAGCTGGCTTTGACATCCGAGGTCTACCTGCCTCTGCCTCCTGATTCCTGGGATTAAAAGCATGTAGTACCACCACTTGATCCTTCAGTCCATCTTGATGTTACTGGCTATTTTGTACTTTGAGTCTTCTTGGATATTCTGGAAGGGAAGATGGGCTTTCTTTCCCCTCTTCATCATTTACCTCCAGGTTTACATAGCAACACTGACTTCCTTTCTCGTGTGAACTGTCCAGTAAAATTAAAGATTTCCTCTCACCAGGGAAGGGGCAGGTAACAGCAGGTGCGCATTTGAAGTCTGAAGACCTGGATGCTAGTCCAGACTCTGCTGTCTAAGTGGCTTTGGTTCTTCAGACATGATCTGGCCTCAGTTTCTCGCCCAGAGGAGTTGAGTAGGTAGGGATTACATACATCACAACACTTGGAGAGTGGAATAAAACACACAGCCCCACTGGCACGTGGCAGTTTCTTTTTTAGCTTAAAAACTCAAACTAAGTTTTGTAGCTTGTGTCATTTATTACTGGTTTTTTTTTTGGTTTTGGAGGGTGTTTTTGTTTTTTTGTCTGCTTGGTAAAACAATGGCTCTCAACCTATGGGGGTGTCGAATGACCCTTTACAGGGTCACATATCAAATATCCTGCATATCAGATATTTTCATTACAATTCCTAATAGCAAAATTACAATTATGAAGTAGAAACAAAAATAATTTTATGGTTGAGGGTCACTACAGCGTGAGAAACTGTATTAAAAGTCACAGCATTGGGAATGTTGAGAGCCGCTCCTTTGTCACGGGCTGGGGGTGCACTCAGTTGGTAAAGGGCTTACCCAGCATTCACAGAGCCCAGGCTTCGACCCCAGCATGGCATAGACAGGTCTACTGGTGCATGCCTGTGGTCAGTTTGGGAGGAGGAAGCAGGAGGATCAAAAGTTCAAAGTCATCCTTGGCTACTTTGACGTCAGCCTGGGACACGTGAGACCCTTGTCACACACCATCACTAGATTCGTGGCCCTTGTGAAACGGAACTATTCCATTCTGTTCTACTAAATTTGAATTATTTATTTTGAAAACTAATTAATTGTTCTTAAATGCACATTTTTCTGGTTATCTGGACAAACTTTTTTTAATCATGAGTCCATGGTAAAGAGACATGTATGGCCTAATGGGTACTCTGAAAGTGTAGATTATGTTGTGACCCAGTCCAACTTAAGACCTTGGATAAGTCATAAATTCTCTGTCTTCCTGGCCTTAACGTATTTTAACCTGTAAGGTAGAGGCTCTAGGAGGATTCTGTTTCTAAAACTCTGCAAATCGAGCGCCTAAGAGATACTGATCCACGTGGGGTATCCAGGTGTCACAGTGAGGCAATCAAAGCCGAGCCTGTGCTCAGAGTGAGGATCCAGTAAGAGTCCAGAAGCGCTGCCATCAACCTCCTGAAACAGGTTTCTTGAATTGGGCTAGAAAAGTGGCTCAGGGTTTATGAGCATGTACTGCTTTTCCAGAGGACTACAGTGCAGTCCACAGCACATTTTGTGGCTCAAAACCACCTGTAACTCCAGATCCAGGGGATCTGATGCCTCTGACCTCCTAAGGCACCTGCACGTGCTTGTGCACACACAAATTTAAAATAATTTTCTAAAGTTTTTTAAAATGCAATTTCTGTTTTCTAACTTGAGACTAATAGAACTAAAAGAACAAATGCCAAGTAAATTAAAGTGTATTGGACACCCCACCCACTCCTGAGCCTGCTTCCCAAGGGCTCTATTTTCTGTGTCATCATAGAAATAAAATGCTGGGATAGTTCTCAAAAACAAACTGAAGTTGAGCGCCACCTAGAGCCAAGTGTGTGACTTGCAAGCATATCCCCTAGCAGCCAGGTGAAGCTTTTAAATCTCTTGCTGTTGCATTTGCTCCATAGGTTTTATAAGTAGTACTTTGCTTCATATTCTGTCACCCTGTATTTCATCATAACAGTAGCCTCAGGCTTGAACCTATTATTAAGAACAATTTTATACAATGTGTTATAAGTGTATAAAAGCAATGAGTTGGCCATATTTTTTGTTTGTTTTCTTTTTGAAGAGTAAATTTTGGGCTTTTTTCTCATTAGTGAAAAAATATGAGGGTTCTTTGTTTTCGTTGGTGGTGTCTTTTGGGGGGTTAATACAGAGTTTCTCTATACAACTTTGGCTGTCCTGGAACTCATTCTATAGAGCAGGATGACCTCAAACTCAGAGATCCACCTGCCTCTGCCTCCAAAGTACTGGGATTAAAGGCATGCACCACCACCACCTAGCTAATGCAAACTTATTTTATCTTTGTAAAATTACAGAAAGGGAATATAACTGTGCAACCCTCCTCAGTTTTTCCCAAAAGAAGAGCACATTTTCGTTAACATTTTTTAACTTTCTCTAAAAAGCATGAATGTATAATTGATACATATATGTAAGTTTGTTTTTATGACTTTAAAAAAGTTTTTCAGCTCTTTTTCACAACACATATTCTAAAAGTGTCTCCTGTGTCATAATTTTTTTTTTTGATAGAGCCAACTAGATGGCTCAGTAGTAAAAGCACCTGCTGACAAACCTGACAACCTGAGTTCCACTTCCAGGACCCACACAGTGGAAGGAGAGAGCGGGCTTCCTCCACACACATAAGAAAACAAAACAAAAAACAATAAATAAGTGTGTCGTTAAAAAGCATTTGAAAATGTACGTTTTATGCTTTCCTTGTTGGACTTGCTCGTTTTACACAGAGCTTGGTAACAGGGTTTGTTCAGTGCATGAAGCATCTCGCTGCCAGTCCTGCCTGGTGGTGTTGTGTTGCCTTTCCATCACTGACAAATTCTCAACAGAAGCCTGGCTTCCGGTCAGAAGAGTTCACCATAGCAGAAAGGGCATGATGTCTATGGAAGTGGGAGCAGGTTGTGTCTTTACAGATCAGGAAACAGAGGGGGAGGGGTACACGCCACCCAAAACCCAAGCCAGGTATCACCTTCAAGGCCTGAGTGACCCATTTACGGTGTCTAGATCTGGTGTCTTAAGGGTTCCCCCACCTCCCTGACCAGCAGCACCTCAAAGAGTAAGTGTTCAAATGGGAGCCTTTGGAGGTTGTTTCAAATTTAACTCCCATAGCTGCATTCTTCAAATTGTGTGTCATGCTTCCTAGTTACTATGCTCCTTTCCCGGCTGCTGTTAGTGTACCCTTCATTTTCACTGTTAAATGTCTTTGCAGCTACAGGCTGCCAGAGAGCAGACTCCGTCTGTATTGAACACTTTTCACCAGTCACCATTTCTTATCATCCTTGTACTGCTTGTGCTTTCTATGAATCCTTGCCAGTCAATCACCCCTTCATCCTGCCCACATAAGAGCGAAAGCACCTGTGTATTCGTTCAGGTCCTCGGTTACAGCATCCTTCTGTCATCCACTCGGGCACTCTCTCTCTCTGCATCATCTGTTCCAGCCCTCTATCTATCTGTGTGTCATCTACTCCAGACATCTCTCTCTCTCTTGTCCTGTATGTTACTTTCCACTATTTTGTTTCTATAATTATATGTGTTTAATTTTTTTAGTTTATTTTTATTATGTGTACAGTGTTCTCTCTGTCAGCATGCCTGCACACGAGAAGAGGGCACCAGATCTCATTATAGATGGTTGTGAGCCACCGTGTGATTGCTGGGAATTGAACTCAGGACCTCTGGAAGAACAGCCAGTGCTCGTAACCTCTGAGCCAGCCCCTTGTGTGATTTGAATTTTGTGATGTGAATTTTGTGGTTTTATGATTGAATCTAGGACCTCGCATGTGCTCAGACAATCCTAACCATCACTTTTCATCCAATTTAGTTTTCGGTTTCTTCTCACTTTATTGCTGTCTTTTTTGAGGGGAGGGGTGCCCCTTGAAGGTAGGTTTCCAATGGAGGAAGACAGTGGTGGCCGTGCCCTTATGAAAGCTACCTTCCTCTGGTATCTTGACCACAGGTGGATATCAGTACTGACGAATAGCAAAGAAGAGGCCCTAACCATGGCCTTCCGTGGTGAGCAGAGCACAGGAGAGAACAGTCTGGAGGATCTGACCAAAGCCATCATTGAAGATGTACAGCGGCTTCCTGGGAACGACATTTGCTGTGATTGCGGCTCATCAGGTATTTGCCCTGTGCACAGACTCCCTGGTTCAGCATCCTTTCTCTTTCTGTGTACTCTTCATTGAAGCAGTTGCTCAAATTCCTTAGCAGTTTGTAGGCAAACTTAGCCATACACCCAGCTCAGGTTCCTTACAGGGATAATTCACAACCTATTCATCAAGATGGCTACATCTCCGTACATGTGCCTCATGGTCACTAAATAAATGAGGACAGAACATGGTGTTTGTGTTATAAGTCCCCAGTCTGCCACTCCAGCCAGAACAGTGTTTAATGCAAGATCATTCTTGGTCTTACCTGCAGGCTGGGATCAGGAAAGCCCTTCCTTGATACTCACTTGATAAAACTCTGCTTGAAATCGCCTGGCATGTGATACAGACTTCCCCATCCCCTGAGAAGCCTTTCCTGATCTCTGTACCAAGGAGGCATCCCCACTCCTCGTGCTTCTGTTTTCAGAAAACAGGGCATTGGCAAGGGAGCACAGTACACTAAGGATTTGCTGGCTATTCCGTGTTTTCTACCACGCTGTCCTCACAGAACATGTGTCAGTGAGGTACTAGTGGCTTCCTCTCAGAGATGAGACCCCATGGGGGCATGAAAGTGATTTGCTTAAGGTCAAAATGCAAACCTGGTGCTGCTGAAGAATAAGCTGGAAAGATGGGTCAGAGCTACTTGTATCCTAACTGTTGACTATGGCTGTAGAATTCACTACTGAACAGGCTTGCAGCTCCATCACCTGGTGTGAGTGACTGGGGCAAGAAGGGAACCCTGGCACAAGGCCTGGGAATGTTCCATAGGATCTCTAGGGAGAGGACTGAAACAAATTTTTACAAGGATAAATGTTCCATTTTGGTTTTTAATACCACATGGTAGGGATACTGATTCCCACATTTAACCTTTCCCTTGTGCTAATTCTTCCCAAGGTTGATGCTGTGAGTTCCTCCGCAGCCAGCACTCTGAATGACGTGTCTTTTTTCATGAAATGTTTTCCACAGAACCCACATGGCTTTCAACCAACTTGGGTATTTTGACCTGTATAGAATGTTCTGGAATCCATAGGGAAATGGGGGTTCACATTTCTCGCATTCAGTCTTTGGAACTAGACAAATTAGGAACTTCTGAACTCTTGGTAAGTTCTGCCCTGTACTTTAGAAGAAAAGTTCATTGTCTAAAACATTAACATACTCCTCTTAAGAGTGTTTTTTCTAATGGCTACAAATAATTATCAAATGCAATGGACTTGCCTAAACACGTAGGATTTAATTTTATGTGATTATATAATGTTTACTGTTTATTTCTGTTTCCTTTTTAAGAAAAAAAGTAGTCCATGCTGGACTTGTCCCCTCAGGAAGGGCTTCTCTCCTTTCTTCCGTTAGGGATTAGTTTTCATACAGTTCACTACAATGGCAATTAAAGCATGTGTGCAGTATACTTAGTGACTTATATTAAAACTAGCAACAAAAGCTTTTCCCAGTTTAATCTTTGCTACTGCGTATTTGTAAAGTTACATATGACCTGTTACCTAGTGTCACAAAACCCAGTTACTCCGTAGCCTAACTTACATAGCTACTGATGGAATAAATTGCTTTATAAACTTGAAAAATATGAAGGCTATGAATACTTATATGTGTTTTTCGTTTCAGTTTCTCATCAAATTTGAAATCTTTGTATAGTTCCTCTGGTCCTTGTGATACACTGAAAATTGTAATGAAAAGCCCAGGTGGCTCCCCCCATTAAAACCTGTGGCCAGGGTTCTTGCTATGAATAATTTAACCCTAGTGTGAAAGACTAAGAATGAAATTTGTTTAAGTGAAACAGAACTGAGATGAAAGGTCTCTCTTGAGGATCAGGAGAGCAATAGACCCAGCTCAGCACAAGGCTTATCTGCATAGGAGCACCAAAAAGGCAAGGCAGTAGCCACTCCACTGCAGCTCTTGCCACCCGAGCAGCTACTTGTGTTTTATGAACCTATTCATTTAGGAAGTAGGAAATTGTACTTTCCGTTTCACTTTACAGAAAACAGTCTTGGTCATAATGAGCCCTGGAACACATTCTCCTCAGTATAGAAATGGTGCCATGACAGCCCTTTGCTTACAGACGTGAGAGCTAATCTTCCACCAGAGATGAGAAAGTCCAAGTGTTAAATAATCACTGAACAAGAAACCCAAGGCTTTTCTACCCAAAGACGGTTCGCATAGATGTCTCTTGAGCTTTGCATGAATCTCAGAATTGTGCATATGACAAAAGGCCTTTCTAGAGGACACAAACATTTTCTTGGAACAATCCTGAGTCCAGAAGCAAAGTGTCTTCCACAGCACCCTAATCTCTACCCAGAAAGGGAATAATCTACTTTCTTTTCTGGCGTATTGTGTGAAAAGCTATTGTTCATACGTTTAGACTCCCATGCGGAGACCTCAGAAACTATGTGGGGAATTAAGTCTTGTTCATCACATAATATCTGTAGACATTGTTGATTGTCTTGACCCCACCAGATTCTGGACACCTCTGAGAATAAGTGCCTGGCATGTGACAGGTGCTCAGGAAATTGCTGCTAATCAGAAAAGGGGATAGTTTGTATACTCAGAGTCGGATGAAGAAAAGCACGTAGACAAAAATATTGAAAGCAAACAGTAGGAGTCTATTAACCAGTGGTAGAGAGTTCACTATGTTCTGTTTGTTTTATTACAGCTGGCCAAGAATGTAGGAAATAATAGTTTTAACGATATTATGGAAGCAAATTTACCCAGCCCTTCACCAAAGCCCACCCCTTCAAGTGATATGTAAGTATTTTGAATATATGAATTCTTCACCATTCTATCCTCCCTCCCTCCCCCACCAAAAAAGAAAAAAAAAGAACTAGTTAATGGTTACAGTATCTTCCCCATTATCAAGAACAAGCTATGAAGGTATTGTAAAGCATGTCTCTGGAATAGGCAAGCTTCTTAGCAGTACCCGCCCTGGGAGCTGCTTCTGAATTCCAGCTCCGTAGAGCAGATCCTCAGGGACAGTCATGTCTAGTCACAGTGTGCTATGGTAAAAGACATGTCAAGGCAGTGGCCAGAGAGCACTGTCGTACTGTCCAAGATGCAGAAGCTGAACAACCCACTCAGCAAGTCTGGGGAGGCTGACATTTCGTCTGATGTGTTTCAATGGGAATACAAAATGACAGAGTACAAGAAAACAAGCCGGCTTTCCTTACCAGGATTAAAATCTCAGTACCCAGAACTCAGCTCTTACACTTCTTGAAACTAGTGTCTATTGTGTGATAGAAAAAAATATCAGAAGAAAGGGAATCTATGACTACCAGGCGATGAAACACTATACAGATGTGAAAAAACTTAACTCCCATGGCCTGGGTTAAGTGATTTCCAAGAATGTTGGTAAATTTTGAACAGAAAAGCACAGTCCAGAATAGACTATCTTTTGGGAAAGGAGAAAGTGGGAAATGGGGAAGAAGACACTTGCCCTCTGGACATATACCCACTGTCAAAATTGGAAAACCGATTTGTGGCTAAATTTGGTGATTAAATCCTTCTCATTACTCCACTGTCTGCTCAGAAACCAAATATATTTGCATACAAAGTTCTGTGTGATCGTGGTGTACGCCTTATTAAAAAGACTTTAAGGGGGAAAGGTTGCAGGTGTTTCTGTCCATAGTCAGCTGGCAACGGTGCTGTGGCCCAGGGTGGTAAGGCAGGAAGTGGGGGGGGGGACTGCTTACCTCACAGCAGCCAGAAAGCAGAGCGAGCAGGAAGTGGCCCAGAAGCCATACCCTTCACAGATGACATAATACAGCCACCACTACCTCCATCTAGCCCTTCTAATTAGTTCATGCTACCATGAGCCCACAGGTGCATCCACCCATCAGGTCAGTGCCCTCATGGCCTGGTCAGTAGCCTGTTACTGTCACTGACTAGAGACCAAGCTTTCAACACATGAACCAGAAGGGGACCTTTTCAGATCCAAACCATAACAACACATTTATTGGAATTTATGTTTGCATAACGAACTTGAAAGACACTGGGAGCTGATAAAAGTGTGTAGTCTGGCATAGGAGCAGGCGTGTGAGACTTCTTGATAAACACTTTCTGATAACACTTTCACTTTACTTTTGAGCCACATAAATAAATTTACTTTAAAAATGGGACTTATCATTTAATAAGTAGAGAAGAACTAGGAACTAGGAATTATGAGCTCAGTGGCAAAGCATTTGCTTAGAAGGCACCAGATTCCATTTTTGGTACTTGAAAAAAAGTTAGAGAGTTCTCAAGATTAAATCCAGAGCTTTGTACATGCTGAAGACTCTACCTCAGCCCCTGAATGCTGTGAATATCTAGGAAGACAGATTAATCTTGCTCACTGGTTGGGGAGGCTCTATGAAGGAAGAAAGGACACCAGTCTAAATATTTGACCAAAGCTTCCATGGATACCAAATTCACACAAGTATTAAAATTTTTACAGGGCACTTTCAGTCTGAAATCATGAAGTTAAGTCTCCCAGAAGGCCTCTTAGCAGCAGTGGTATTTTGTTGAATTCTGCGCGTACTTACAGTGTGCTGATTCTGTGCTGAGGATACAGGAAAGCTAACTGCATATAGCCTCACCCTCAATACCAGAAGGCAGACGCTGCCCAGTGGGTGGTTACCGAATCACAGTTGTGTGAAGTGTGGCACAGACATTCAGTTCTGAGTACCCACACCAAGCTGCTAATAGCTGCGTGTAACTCCATTTCCAGGAGATTCAGTACCCTTTTCTGTCCTCAGAAACCTGCATGCAAGCACATGATGCATATAAACTCAGGCATACATGTAAATTCAAAACCAGCATGTAGATCTTTAATGTGCCAGTGAGTAGATGTTTCCATTTCCAATGATAAAAACCTGAAGCTCATAAAGTTTAAATACTTCCCCTGCTGTAACACAGCTGGTACACTGTAGAAGGTAGCATTTGAACCCAAACTTCATCTCTCTTTTTTACTAATTAGCTTGTATAATTGGGACACTCAAGGGATTGACAGAAGGCTTCTGGGGTTTCAGGCAATGTCAGCTGACCCTAGATCTCTCTGCTGGCTCTCATCTGTTTTCCTGAGAGTGGACTTCCATTTCAGTCTTCCTCTGTAGGCCACTGAGGCTCTGAGGGACCACTGGGCTATTGAGGCCCTGTTGTCCGCCTTGGGGTTGGGAGGGAGCCCAGTCTCCCAGGATTGCTTTAGTCTCCTTGGACACAGAAAGGATAGATATCACATGGCCACTCAGACTTCAGGCGTGGTGTCCCCAGCTCTAACTCCTAAAGGAAACCTCTGCAGAGAAGTCAACTCATCCTTGTCCTTGTACCACTCCCATATTTGCTTGTGGGGTTGGTTTAATGGCAACCTTTCTGAGCTTCAGTTTTCTCACCTAAAAGATAGGGGTTAGAGCCAAAAAGTAAAATCTTTTTCATGAAGCTCTGTGAACTTTTGTC
Organism: Alexandromys fortis; assembly: GCF_014885135.2. Lineage (NCBI taxonomy): Eukaryota > Metazoa > Chordata > Mammalia > Rodentia > Cricetidae > Alexandromys > Alexandromys fortis. The sequence continues at coordinate 11,099,066 of NW_026067930.1, forward strand.
TCAACTTTTAAAATCTTTCCACATATGTTGTTAATGTGAAATATTCATAGCATGTTTTCTCTGTGGAAATCAGCCATGATCTTTGTGCCCATTAATTTTGTCACTATGCATTACCTACACATAAGCAATATCTATTTCCTTGTTCAGTCTTTGTTGGACTTGGTCTAAAGCCTGGTTTGTTGTTTGAGAGGAAGCACATCTAATTAAGGGAAGCGGGAGGAGAAATGTTTTTCAGCTCTTCTGAAGCAGAAATGCTCTGACCATTTTGTTTTTCTTAGGACTGTACGAAAAGAATATATCACTGCAAAGTATGTTGACCACCGGTTCTCCAGGAAGACCTGTGCCTCTTCCTCAGCAAAGCTGAATGAATTGCTTGAGGCCATCAAGTCCAGAGACTTACTTGCACTAATCCAAGTCTATGCAGAGGGGGTGGAGCTAATGGAGCCACTGCTGGAACCTGGGCAGGTAAGGCCTCAGAGAAGCCCAAGGATTAAAAAGTAGAAAATGAGCATGTCGTGGTGGCATGCTTCTCTCATGGCAGCACTTGGAGTGAAGGAGCAGGGAGAGCAAAACAAGTTTGAGGCCCACCCTGGGCTGCACAGCTGAGATCCTTCCTCAAAACAGCAAAAGAAGAAAGAAGACATGAGTTTAAATGAGGGATCATACTTTTCTAGCAATCTTTAATGAGATACGTGTGCATTAGCTGACCATGTCTAAGAGAATTGCAGAACGAAAATGCTCTTGATAATTGCTTGGGGTTCCTTGACAGTGAAGCTGCTGGAGGCCTGATAACTGCATTTCTCTCCGCCCTCCCTTCTCAGGAGCTCGGGGAGACAGCCCTTCACCTTGCCGTCAGGACCGCAGACCAGACATCTCTCCATCTGGTTGATTTTCTTGTACAAAACTGGTATGGCTTTGTTTTCTTGTCTGAATGAACTGAGAATGCTTTACTAGCACAAACCAGTCCTGTGTGGGACCTATGCCAGAGCTCACAAGAGTTCTCTGTGGTTAGCTGGTTAAAACACCTTCTACAGGACACGAGAGCTCAATTTCAGTCTATTATCTGTGCCGTTGCAGTCGGAGCAACCATAGACCACAATTTACAAATGAGTTAATGGAGCTGTGTATCAGTAAATCTTTATTTATGTAAAGAGGATATAAGCCACATATGGCATACTGCCAACCCGTGGCTTAATCAATGCAAAGTACTTAGCAGCTTAGGTCAGTCATACTTAGGGGTTTTCATTGTCTTTGGTTGATGTAAAGCTGCCTTGACCAGTTCAAGTGAAGTACGCCGGAGGTTTGTCCCTGCCCAACCCTTACTAGGCTGTTCTGTAAGCAGCAGAACTTATACAGAAAACAGCAGTCAGATAGGAAAGTTGAACTCACGTAGGAAGACTAGTACATGGACACGGCCTAACTGGGTAAAGGCCTAGCTTCCCTTTTAAGAGCTAACGCAGCATAGTGGCTAAGAGTATTGTCTCCAGAGAGTGCCTGCCCCAACCCCTGTTCTGTAAAGCTGGGTAAGGGAGCAACGCAGCCTCTCCTTGACTTGTACTGTTCTTCTGTAAGGTAGAAGCTACTCTCTGATAGTCCCTTGCGAGGCAGGTGTGAAGACTAAATGAGGTACTATGTATAAAAGCTAAGTGAAGGCTGGACATGGAGGCAGAGACAGGCAGATCTCTGCATTTAAGGCCAGCCAGTGTATATAGTGAGTTCCAGACAGCAAGGACTACACAGTGAAATCCTGTCTCAGAAAAAAGAAAAAAGAAGAAGAAGAAGAAGAAGAAGAAGAAGGAGAAGGAGAAGGAGAAGGAGAAGGAGAAGAAGGAGAAGAAGAAAAGAGAAAATAAAAAAAAAGCAAAACTAAGCAACAGTCAACAGTGTCTGTTCCACAGTAGACAGTCAGTGCTGTTACTTTCAGTTTGTATCTTACAGATTAGATGTAATGTTAGAAACATCACAGATGGTCTGTTTGTGTGGTCTTTAAGTTTAGTATTAGCACATGGTTATAAGATTAAGCTCATTGACACATAACTGTAGTCCCAGCTCCTTGGGAGACAAAAACAAGAGAACCACAAGTTTAAGGCCAGCCTGGAATACACAGGGCCATATTTGGCCCTGACTTGAAAGGGGGAAAAATAAAAAGATTAAGAAGTAAATGATTAGTTCTGGAAAGATGATGACGCAGCAGCTAAAGGCAAAGCCATCAAGCCTGATGACATGTTAGTCTCTTAAAGAAGGCTCTCACTGCGCCACCCACAGAGTGGGCAGGGAATGGCGGAGTCCAGAATGTCCGACAGCTTCCTGTTACCCTCACACACCAAGGCAGAGGCAGGCCTTCAGAGTAAGGATATCACCATACTGTCACGTGTTTGGTGGCATGTGCCAGCACAGAGTTTTACATAAATAAATTTAGTTAGCCAGGTGGTGGTGACACTCACCTTTAATCCCAGCACTTGGAAGGCAGAAGCAGCCTGATCGCTGAATTCAAAGTTGGCCTGGTCTACAAGAGCTAGTTCCAGGACAGCCAGGACTGTATAGAAATACCCTGTCTTGAAAAAACAAAACAAAAAATAACAGCCAAAATAACCTCTCACATGTCCTAGTGTTCTCTCTGTTGCTGTGATAAACACCATTACTAAAAGTAACTTGGGAGGAACATGCTATTTAGCCTACACTTCCTTATCACAGCTCATCACCAGGGAAGCCAAGACAGGAAGTCAAGCAGGAGCAGAGGCCGAAACCACAGAGAAATGCTGCTTAATGGCTTGCTCGGCCTTCTTATAAAACTCAGCACCACCTGCCCACAGGTGGTACTGCCCAAAGTGGACTTGGCCTTCCCACACCAATCATTAATCAAGAAGCTGTCCCATAGACATTCCCTCATAGAAGGACAGAACCAATTCCCACAAATTTTCTTCTGACCTTCGTACATACACTAACATGAAAATACCTAAATGCTAGTATAGCCGAGGATATGGCTCAGTTGACAGTGCTTGCCTGGTTTGCACAAGGCCTTGAGCCCCGGAGGTGGGTGGAAGCGGGGAGATGTGAAGAAGCCAAGTATGATAGTGCACACTTACCATCTCAACATACGGGTATAGCAGGGGCATCGCAAGTTTAAAACCACCCTGAGCCACATAGGCGTTCAAAGGTAGTCTCAGCATTGTGAGACCCTATCTTAGAGGGGGGGGGGGGGAAGAGACAGAGAGGTGTTAGAGTATATCTGTGTCTATATGCAGTTCCCCTTTCTGAGGTTTCTGTTACCCATAATCACATATGGGCTATAGAAGTAAATGGAAAATCTCAGAAAAACAATTCATGCATCTCAAATAGCTTTCACTGTAGTATTTTATTACTCCGTCTTATTATTATGATTAATCTTTTATGAGACCTGCTTTATAATGTGTCCATAGGTATATGCATGATCTGCTAGGTTTAGGGGAAAAAACAAGAAACAGAGCTTACCACTATTTGTGCTTTTAAACGTGCATACACCTCACAGATGAGAGAGGACCGATGCTCACGCTCTTTTCAGTTGTTGTAGCTCTCTTTCTAATAATATTGCACTCTATCAGTGGGAACCTCGATAAGCAGACGTCTGTGGGGAATACAGTTCTGCACTACTGCAGCATGTATGGCAAGCCGGAGTGTCTGAAGCTGCTGCTTAGGAGCAAGCCTACCGTGGACATTGGTGAGTGCGGCCGTTCTCGGACGTTCCCCAGGACTGAGACTGCACATACATCACACTTAATGTTCCTTGCTTCTTCGGATGGTATCCTAGATAATTAACTGACTTTATTCTTTCACTCTTTCAGTTAACCAAAATGGAGAAACTGCCTTGGATATAGCCAAGAGACTCAAGGCTACCCAGTGTGAAGATCTGGTAAGCAAAACTATGATGGGAGCTTTGTTAGACATCAGTAGCCTTTGAAATGTTATTCTGAAAGACTGAAATTGGGAAAAAATGAAGCAAATTTCTTTTATTTCTGAACGTTAAATAAAAAAATATGGAAACCTACTGAGGTGCATTTGAAAGGGTGGAGAGGCCATGGATTTGTGTCCTAACTGCAGTTGTCACACTGGAGGTGAACGGCCTTGGTGGGGATGGGGATTAAGACCAGGCTTTGTATTTGCCAGGATGTCTGCTGCTTTGCAGCTAAGGGTAAGAAATTATTTAAGGAGTCACTTTCAAAAACTAGACAAGTAGGCTATTGAGTGTAATGGTTCTCTGCATGTTGAGCGCCATCCTCCCTCCTGCTTCCCAGCCTTCTGTACACACTCAGCGTTTTCACCCCACTAGTTCTTGGCTAATACTCTGTACCTCCACATAAGCGTGGTTCTCTTAGCCATAGTGTATAACGGCTGCTCTCTGTTGCTGGCAGCATAAATCACAGACTGGACCAGCTGTAAAGAAAACAGGTTTGTTTGGACCCATGGTTCAGAGCAGAGAGGCTGCGTCTGTGGCGGCCCTTTTCCTCTCGCAGTTAATCACACATGAGAGACACGGGAGTGCCTGTGATGCCTGATCTTTGTCCCTCTTCTAAAGTCACCATTAGTGGCTCTTTCCTGATAACCTTATCTAATCCCCATCACCTCCCAAGTGCCCTGCCTCTCAGAACCATACCCAAGTTTCCACCCTTTTAAGACTTTAAGTGAAAATTAAATTTATCTTAATGGACTGGGAATAGTGGTGTGTGCCTATAATCCAAGCACTTAGGAGGATTAAGTAGGAAGATCACAAGTCTAAAACAAATCTGAGCTTTATAGCATGGCATTGTAATAAGAAAAATAATTGCATTTCAGATGCTGCAGCCCTAGCGCATGGGAAAGAAAGGGTAGGAAAAGACATTAAATTCCACTGAATTTAAATTTCTTCAGAGTGCCAGATTCGAGGCCTGGCAGTTGTACTTTTTGTTGTTTTTGATACTTTTGTTTCTTTCTTGTTTTGTTTGGTTGAGTCATTGTGGGAGACTGCAGTGGAAAGGAGAAAGGAGGAAAATGAAGATGAGGAGGATAGTTTCAAACTTCTAATCTTCTTCCTCAGCCTCCCGAGTACCAGGCCTTGCTCCGCACTCACTGGCTGTATTTTGTATTCTTATTATCCCATAAGATTATTTATTTTTAATTTATGTGTGTGGGTGTTTTTCCTACATGTATGTCTAAGTACCACTTGTGTGCCTGGTGCCTGTAGTGACCACAAGAGGGCATTGGATCATCTAGAACTAGAATTACAGGTCATTGTGGTGCTGAGAACCAAACCTAGGTTATCTGCAGGCACAGCAAGAGCCATTTCTCCAGTACCTGTATTTTGTACAGGTCCTTTGAGACCGTTTTCTCTACCCACACTTCATGAACTAGAGGAGAACCACAGATTGGCTCAAACTTCCAACTCTTTCTCATAAACCTGATGCCTCTTGATTTTATTTCCCAATCCAGAATCTGAAGTTCTGAGGATCTTTGCAGTAAGGAAACGTTTGCTTTTGGAGAAAATCATGCAGTCAGACTCAGAAAGATTCCAGCAGTGGATAGGTCTTCACAGTCCCAGAGCCAGTCATGCAGCCTCCCAACTTGTCTGGTTAGAGTGGGGCCCACTGGGCCATGTCATTGATCCTTTGGGAACAAGTGAGGGGGTGCTTGTGTATCGGAGTATTTGAGCATTTACATTAACTGGTGTGCATTTGCTCTTCCTTCCAGCTTTCCCAGGCTAAATCCGGAAAGTTCAACCCACATGTCCACGTGGAGTATGAGTGGAATCTTCGGCAAGACGAAATGGATGAAAGTGATGATGATCTGGATGACAAAGTGAGTGCAAGGGTGCATGCCTGGGAGGGCTGCGCCCTTCCAGAGTTCCTGAGCCGCTGTCTATGAAATACATTGACTTGGGCCCTGCTGGGTGCCACTTCACAGCTAGACAACAGAACCTATGGAAAGATGAGAAATAAACAGTCATTGGTAGGAAATGGCACATGCAATTGAGGGACCGACCGGCGAGCAGGCTGCAAGTCCAGCAGTGGTGATGTGACAGAGTTGAGGCTGAAAGGGTTCTGGAAGCCAAATTCCTTGCTCTTTAGGGACCTGTGGTCACTTTTTCTTCAGCTCTAAGACTGACTAGATGAGGCTCACTGACATTTTGGAAGGTAGTCCAAATCCTACTGGTTTAAAAGCTACATCTGCCAGGCATTGGTGGCGCACACCTTCAATCCCAGCACTTGGGAGGTAGAGGCAGGTGGATCTCTTTGAGTTCGAGGCCAGCCTGATCTACAGAGTGAGTTCCAGGACCGCCAAGGCTACATAGAGAAACTTTGTGGGGGAGGGGATCTACATCTAAACTGATGTTTAACTAGACCATTGTAGCCTAGTTAAGTTATAGAATTAGCCTTATAAACAGCTAACTAATACTTCTGTCACTTATGAAGAACTTACATGTGGTCTAAGTTGAACTAAATATTTTTCTGGCAACTCTGTCTTTTCTGAAACTCACAGGAATGTGGTTATTGTTCTCAGAGAAAACTTAGACACAAAGAGGACTTGACATCTCTGAAGCTTTCTAGTGACAGAGACCATCACTAGGATTGAAGCCCAGGTCCCGGTGACTCTCATTGATGGTATTGAAGTACCTCCAAAAGTTGGCCATGTTTATCACGTGTGTGCCAGGCATTTCCTGTGTGCCGAGCAGGAAGTAAGGAATGTTCAGACGCAGAGGTCCCAAAGCTCCCATTTCAGGAGAGACGTGATAATTCTGATGATAATGTACCTGTCACAGTGAGAGGTCGGGGGCTTCCTGAGCTCTAGATCTGCAGCCTTGGTGAGCCCTGATCATCTCATCAAGGAAGTAACACTAGACTCAGGTTTCTGAGAGAAGTGGACATTGGCCAGAGAAAAGTAGGGAAGATAAATCAACTCTTGCTGTGAGTGAGAAACATCCCCAGGGGAAAGGGGAAGAGGTGCCCTGCAAGGTCAGGAGTGGTTTTTTTTAGGCCCAACCTTAAGCAGTCAGAAACCAGCAAAGGGTTGTTAGCTGAACTCAGTTTCCCACCAGCCTTTGCTCTAGTATATACAGTGAGATGGGGGAAGAGATCACATGCTGGGAATGAATTAAGAGGGTCTGTTTTAGGTCTCCATGGAGATTCACGTGATATGTAATTGCTACAGTTATATTTGAATGGTGCTAGTGAAACACTACGTGGGCGATTGGAAATGGTTTGCAGCCCAGTAATGTAGGGTGGGATTTAGAGATCCGAGCCATTGGCATGTGGGTAGCACCTCAAAGCCAAGTGTGGAAGACGGGTAAAGGTAAAAGGTTTGTACAGGGCAAAGAACCTTGTGTAACAGATCATAGGTTACTGGGAATGTTGTTCAAATGAGGCAGGCACATCCTTTGCAGGGAGGTGTTTGTTGAAGGCTAAACATAACCGTGACCTGACCTGTAACTCTGGTATGCCCTTATTGATCCCTGACTGACACTCATTGGTGGGACTGTTAGTGATGAAGATGTAGGAGGTATAAAGTCTTCCCTTCACTGTGTCACTGCTGTGAAGCTGTGTTGATGGCTGGCATACCCACAGAGAGCCACAGGAACCAGGTGACCCTTGCCCACTCTGCAAGGGTCTTCTTCTGGACACCTCAGGGACAGTCCTCGAGTCTCATCTCATCTGTTGTTTCCTGTACCAGCCAAGCCCCATCAAAAAGGAGCGCTCACCCAGACCCCAGAGCTTCTGCCACTCCTCCAGCATCTCACCACAGGACAAGCTGGCACTGCCAGGGTTCAGCACTCCACGGGACAAGCAGCGGCTCTCCTATGGAGCCTTCACCAACCAGATCTTCGTCTCTACAGACTCACCCACATCACCCACCACTGAGGCTCCCCCTTTGCCACCTAGGAATGCCGGGAAAGGTATGGGCTTAAAGAAATGTTTGTGGATTTGACCTCATGGCTGCTAGTCTGCTTTAAGTGGCAGAATATGGAACATACTGCCGGGGATAGCTTGAAATTGAGACTTGTTTCTCAGGCACCATTGGTGGCAAAGGTAGTATCATGGGTATTCATGGTTTGTTATCTTGCAGTAAGCGCCTGTGAATTATGTGTGTCTAGCCTACAAAAAAAGGAAACTAAGATTAAAAGAGATGAAGAAGCTTTTCACTGTCACACAGCCAATACTTGAGCCCAGTCTGAGTACCACATAGCCTATGTAGTAGGACTATACTCTTGAGTCTTTGAAAGGCTACTTTTCTCTCTACTGAGATGCCTCTGTTAAACATGTGACTTGCTGGACTAAAGAGGTAGCTCAGTTGGTAGAAAGCTTGTCTTTTGTATACGAAGCCCTGGGTCTGATCCCCAGCACTGCGTAAAATTGCATGCAGCAATTGCATAATTGATACTCTTCCATATAACCTGAACTTCATGCGTTGTTTTGTTTTGTTTTTTGAGACAGGTTTTTTTTTTTTTTTTTGTAGTCCTGGCTGTCTTGGTACTAGCTCTGTAGACCAGGCTGGCCTCTAACTCAGAGATACACCTGCCTTGGCCTCACAAGTGCTGAGATTATAGGTATGCACCAGCACTGCCCAGCTACCTTCATGCTTCTTAATCAAATTACTTATATTCTTTTTACAACTTCAATATTCATTTCCCTTTTTCTTTTATTGCTTTCCACTCTAAAATATGAAATACCTACCATACTATTAAGTCTCCTTTATAATTCTTCTTTCACTTGCTGCCCCTACTACTTATAGGATTCCTAGTCGAATGAATTACTATTATTGATTTTAAAAAAAGCTGCATTATCATAGCAATATCCATAGCTATAATAACCCCATTTAATTGGCTGGTACAGGAAACAAGGAAATGACCAGAAATTCATGATCATTATTGGCTGACTTTATAGCAAGTTTGAGAACAACCTGGATTTCTTGAGACCCTGGATCAAAAGTGGAGTGGGGGTTGTCATGGTGGTAGGTAGTATTTATGAGACACTTGCCTCATGAGAAGTCATACACCAAGCTCTTATTCATCCTAAGAATTCCGAATGAGGTAGGTACTACGGTTATTGGTGTCTAGCAAATGAGGGATTAGAGCTCATAAATGCTGAGTGACTAACTGCCTGAGGTTCTCATCTACCCGGAATCCTTAGCCAGATCCTGTATGAACAGAACCCACAGTCTTATACCTTGGGTGATGTTGTTTTCCCAGAGACCTGGGGAGGATTGCCTAGGCTGTTGTTACTCTGTATGTTACAGATACCTTCACCACCAGCCTTGCGTCTCAGGCCAGTGGAGATGGTTCCTGCTCTGTTACCACAAAACACTTGCCCTTTGTCTTCTTCCAATCAGTGTAGAGGGTTAGTAAAGTACAGAAATGCTAACAGCATCAAGGGTTATTACTCCCAGGGCTACAGCTATGAGGTGCTTAAAGCTATAGCTGCCAGAGTCCAAATGAGGGATTCTCCCAAGTCAACACAGGTTTGCCGCGCCTCCTGGTATACAATGACAGGCCTATTTGAATCACACTGGTGCTATTTTCTGGCAAATGTGAGCTTTATTCAAAACTGTTTTTTCACAGCTTATTCTCCATTGAAATCGTGTTATAAATGGGAGCTGTGTTCTTAGAGAGACCCCAAATGGCCTTGTAGATCATAAAATAATAGGGAGCGTCACAATAAGACTTTGGCATGAGCAGTTCTCATCAAAGACAACACGTGGCCTTAACATAGTAAAGCGCGTGGAAGCCAAGAGTTTCTACCATTCTGCAGTCTGCTAGAACATGCTTTTAAAGACCACTAACAAATACAGCTACAAATCCATGCTGTGTGAGCCCTGTGCTGTTCTCCCTCAGCAAATCACACTTCTCACAACAAGACAGAGAGGAGCCTCCAAGCCTGATTATATGATGGAAAAATGGACTCCGAATGATTTCATGGGCCTGTCTTGACAGGCAGAGCCTGCACCTGTTCAGAGAGTCTTCCCTGACACCAGAACCCAAGAACCAACACACCCCACCCCCACCTCTTGCAACCTCCTTCTGTAATTTTATCTCACTGGGACGTAGAAAACCATAAAGTGCTCTATCTGGCTTAGTGCCAGGTATCACTGGCCTGCACTGAATAAATTCTAACTAGCTCTTTACCAAAGACCCAGAAAACAAAGACTACGTTTATTTAATGGGTCAGCTGCTGAAACGGGCTTAGAGATTTGGCGATAGCAACCACAGTTAACTGAGGAGATAGCCCCCCTTCCCTTTACAAATCAAGCCCATGCTTGAAAATGGAACTTGCTCTGCTGTCTGTTGGCACTCCCCCTGGGACATCAGACTCCCAGCATTGGACTGTCTAATGCTGATGCAGACAGAGTCTCTAATGACAGTTACCAGGCACTGACCCATAGCTGCCCTTAGCCAGCTGGGCTCACATGCTCTCACATGTGGAGAACTTGTAGTGTTTAAGCTGGAATTCTTAGAGACCACTGTTAAAAAGCCAGCTGACACCCTGTGCAGAGGTACTTGTGTGTCGTAGTCCCTGTCTTTTTCCCCATCCATCCAGCTAACTGGCAGAACCATCTGCGTGAGAACAAAGCTGTCTTCAATCAGTCATCCTTGGGATTAGAATTGCTTTCTCTTCACAGCAAGGAAAGCCGTGATCCTTGACTATAGTAGAAGCTTTTCCCACAGACCCAAATTTAGGAACCTCTGGATAATGGCTTCCTGTGTCAGAAGAAGATACCTCTGACAAAGTCCCCACAAATAAGAGGAGTACAAAAGGCAGCAAGAGAGAGAATTCTTCTGAACCCGGCTCAGGAATATTTTCAAAGCCCTCCAGCTGCTTCATTAGAATTCAGGAAGTTTGATCTAAATTGCTATCAGCCAACGCCTCCTGTACTTGAGTAGCACCCTAGTGACTCTCAGAACTCAGCAGCTAAGTGTGCAGATATTCCTCACGATCAGCAGCCCTACCCAACAATATTTAAATGCTAGCATAGAACTTAGTGTTTATATTAAAGCTAAGAGAATCCTGAAGGACAAGCACTGCCTGTATCCTGTTACACAGACAAAGAAACTGAGCCCTGGAAAGGTTAAAGAATTCTCTGCAGATCATATGGTGCTGAAGTAGGAGAGAGTTAGATCAGTCTGCAGCTTGTCAGCTCAGATGCCTTCTTTCCTTGTCAAGTGAAACCCGCTCTTTCCCTTACATGGAGTAGTCCTCAGTACCCATTGACACAATGTATGGAGAGATGATTTTGGAACATGTGAAATACGCACTGTTCCAAGACAACCCTGTTAGGTCTGCTGGGCTGTGGCTGCAGCTGCTTCTGGAGTGGCAGAACATGGGGAACAGCAGAGCTGCACAGCCCGTCCCACAGAACGAGGACGTGCAGGTACATATTGCTTGCTTATGTTTGGTTGACTTAACTGTTTAACAGTAATTCTAAGGTTTAGAACCATGGCTGTCTGCCATGTTCACCTTCATGCCTTTTGTGTGTCCCTGGCATAAATTTAAACCCAACGTGGAATCATTGCCCCTCTCAAGATTGGTAGAGATAATTCAGAACTGTAGGAAACTCTTGGTGCAATACCAGGCACCATTTGATCCATCCATCGGGTTGGTCCTCTGCCTAGCTTTGGTACCTCTCTCTGCCACTGCCTCTTTTAAGAAAGGAGTTTTCAGCTGGGCACAATGATGTGCACCTTTCATCCATCCCCACACTCAGGAGGTGGAGTCAGAGGCAGGTGGATTTCTGTGAGTTTGGGACCAACCTGGTCTACAAAGGGATTTCCAAGACAGCCAGAACTACACAGAGAAACAAAAAAAGAAAAGGAGAGGAAAGAAGTCTTCAGGGAACTATGGACTAGAGTGAAGTCATCCGTTGACTAAATTAGCATGTAACATAGCAAGACCTGACACATACTTGCTTCTTAACTGAAAGAAACATTATAAAGTAAGGAATGATTAATCTCAGTGAGCAGTAGTTGCTTTGAAGAACTAAATTTTTAAACTTTTAGAAACAGGAGCAACTACTGCTGGAATCCAGAATTATTACTGCCCTACACAGCACGTGGATACTTGAGAATACGAACCCTGAACCTCATACATGCTATGATGGAGACCTCCGACCTCACATAGGCTTAGCCTCAGTCTGCTACAGGAGCAACTTGTGCAAAAGCTGCGTCATACCTAGTACTGCAAGCCACAGTAGATGCTGTTGATGATAGCCTGGTGCCACAAAGAATATTGAGCCAGGGGCTACTCTTGCCATCGGTTTAGGTAGCAAGACTAACCACCTTCATTAATCAAGGAATATGGCTTGAGAGTTAAAAAAAAAAAAAAACAAAAACAAAAAACCTTCAAATGGCTCCATCTGTGTCAGGCCAGACCTCAGCTACTTGGGCAGACTCAGATCCTAGAAAGCCTTTCCAACTTCCTTCCCTCTCCAAGAAGCTCCCTTTCCTCTGCTCACCAAGCCCCCAGGATTCCTTCTCCTTAAAGGCCAGTCTAGCCCCGTGTCTCTAATCCTGTATTTAGTTGACTCTGCTGACTTTCAGGATCTTTATCCAGAAGGAAGGATTTGGCATTCGCCTTGCTGAGTCACTGCTTTGAGCATACACAGTAAAGTGGCAAGCAAATGAGTCTGCACAGTTCCGCCAGAGTGTGCTCATTGCACAACTATTTCAGGAGCAGAAATACAGGACAGAGCGAAGAATGTCTTTGTGAGCTCACAGAACAGTCAGAAAGCAAGCACGAAATGCACCATCGGGCCAGTAGGGGGCGATGCAAGAGGAGAGCTAAGCTTGCTGCTTTGAAGGACAAGGCTTGCATTTCATCCTGTCCCAGTTAAAACTCCTCTAGGACGGGGCCTATGTATAGGTTTTCTTAGCACATTGTAAGAGAATGGTGTTCATCTGTGTCAGGGGCTATTAAATGTATAAGAAAGAATCAGTGGAAGTATACCCCAAAAATATATAGCTAAAGTAAGGAGTAGGCACACACAAAACTAGACCACATGTCCCAGGGAAGTGACAGTTCACTTGCTGAAGAGCCCTGTATAAAATGTCTGTAACAGTTCTACTAAATACAGCTGTGCAAGCATTTTATGCACAGCATCTCCTTCTCAGAGGTCGGTGGTAGAAGTCAGAGACAAGTCTAGAGGCACAGACCACTCGGCTTACTGCCATGGCTTGCCATCCAGAAAGGCGCCACTGGCTGAGTCAGACAAACCTGGGAAGTATTTTCAGCAGCAGTACTCATGGCCTGATGCTTTGTCATTTCTGGGACTTGTATCTCCTGGGACAACCCTGTGAGTAGCTTCATATAACAATTCATGGACTTGGCCTTTCAGTCACATTGGATTTGTATTTAGCTTGGGCTTTATGGTTTTTGTTGTTTTGGTGACCTTTATAAATTTCTCACATTCCCTTTTATTATTATTTTAATAATTGTTAGTCTTATTATTTTTAAAAAAAAAAAACCTTGCAAATGAATAGAAACTTTTTACACACCAAAACGAACCAGACCTTACAGTTAAAATAGACGTACAGGGCCTGGCAGTGGTGGTGCACACCTTTAATCCCAGCACTCTGGGAGAGGCAGGCGGATCTCTGGGAGTTTGAGGCCTGCCTGGTCTACAAAAGCAAGTTCCAGGACAGACTCCAAAGCTAAGAAGAAACTCTGTCTCAAACCCCCACACACATACCAAAAAGAAAAAAGGTGTTCAGAAGGGAAGCTGTGGTGTACCAGATTTTTTGCTTAAACACCTCACATGAAACACCTCGGGCTAACTAAGAGCTTTGTCTTCAACAGGGACCACTGACTCAGACTCTTTGGTCTAGTCAACCTGACTTCTGGGTATGGAAAAGGAAGAGGATGAAAGCCTGATTTCTCTTGCATGGGGAGGGTGGTGGTGGTGTATACATAATGGTTACAGAAGCAATACTTTTATCAGAAAGAGACTGAGGGCACATGAAAAGCTAAGGCTGTTCTCACTCTGACAGCTCCTTCCTTCCAAAGTTCTTCTCTATGTAATTATACAGTGCCTGCCTTTATATATTGCTTGTTACGGTGATTCACATACACTTCCCAGTCCTTTAACTACCATACTATTAAAAAATTGGATTCGTTATATAGGAGGATCAGCCATATAAATTTAAGGGATGTTTGTAGAGAATGTTATTATAACAAATAATAATGAATTGTAGTCTTAAAAGTTGCTAAGAGTGGTAGATTGAGTGTTCTCACTACAATAAGTATACGAGGTGATGAATGTTAATTCACTAGTTGAACCATTCTACAATGTGTGCATGTTTCAAATCAATGTAGTGTACCCAATGAACATAAGACAACTTATTGAATAAAAAATGTAAAAGGACAACCATTAGAAAAGTAGAACTTTTATCAATATTACCAGAGTTGCTTAAATATAACTTTAGTCATTAAGTCTTCTGTAGGGCATGTTAGAATGTGTAAATTACAGCTCTACAGATGAGCTTTTCAAAAACCTGTGTAGATAATTTTTCAAGTCATTTTCTGTGAAATTTGAAAGTTTCACTTTTAGTTGGTCTTGAAGTAGAAGACCTGAGTTTTCTACTTTTTGAAACCCAAATGCACAACATACAGGAAAATCATCCTGCTGGCTTGCACCAGGAATTTTTTGCATGGATGTGCATTGAGTGCTCAGGCTGTGGCAGGCACCAGCACTGGGAGACAGCTAGGCAGTTCTTCTCCTCTGTGAAAGTGTGCAGGTAGGGAAGGAAAAGAGCAGTTGCTATGGTGCAAAGCAGGGGAAATTCTAGTTCCTAGAAGCCTTGTTGAAGTCCAGACATTAGTAACATTCACTCCAGAGAAAAAGGAGGTAGTAAAGAAAAATTCTGGATAAGGTTACATCTGAATCCCCACTTTTAAAGGAGGGCAACAAAGTACATTGTATGAAATTCTCAAAGAATTAATAAAAATATTGTGGTTTTTTTTTTTCATTTTAAGATGAGGGTAAGAGATAGAAAAGATCCCCACTGTGTGTCTAAGGATCCTATACAGAAAGGCTTAGTGTAGTCAGAGAAGCAAGCTGTTTTCAGGGCTGAACACCTGGGCCAGAATCAGATCATGGTTCACTGAGTTGTAGCTTCGCATCTTCTTTGGCCAACTCCCTAGATCTTTGGATCTGGATTCTGCTTGGTTGGTAGTGACTGGCTGACTATTGTATGCAATTATCCCTGAAATCACATACACACAGCATCTTGCTTCAGTATTTAGTTCTGGACAAAATTTGCTGCAGTATCATGTGACCTTTCATAAGATGCACTTCACCAGATCATCTCTAGATGGCAGTAAAGATGAAAGTACAAGAGAAACTCACCATTGTCAATTATCTATTTTGAATTTACTTCCATTTCCTCATACTGAACATTGTCATTTTTCTCGTGAGCCACGCAGCAAGTGCTGCCCTGGACCGGAGGATCCAATAGCACTAACTGCTAGGACAAGTGCCTCTCCCATTCCTGGACCTGCTTTGTTCCTGTCCGGTGGGATCTGCCATGCCAAACCTCTTTTCTCAGATGCATGATAGCCAGCATCAGATCTATCTCACGGAGTTATATTAACAGTCAAAAGAATAATATGCAGATACTACTGTTGAAGATGGCAAAGCATTGCACAGGTGTCAGGGTGTAGTGAACAGTCTCCTTATTGTGAAAATGGTTTCTAAAACTTGAGTAACTAATAGTGTGACTAGGCATTGGTTTAAAGTAACCATAAAATGCTGTTGTGTGTCACATCAGAATCTGTTCTGTTACTATGGTCATTTAATCCTAATGCAGACTGCTGCTTTACTCAGATGAGCATTGTTTACTGCCACAATTAGGCTATCTTTGAAAACTTATGACTTAATCCCCATTAGTACTAACTATTAATTAATAATTAAAACTACCTTAAGTTTACACAGGAAGAAGGCCAGCAGTAATTAAGATTTTCTTTTCATACAGAACGTAAAAACTTCTTTGGAACATTTCTGGATTACCAAGTGTCTCCTGCCCGAGTCAAGCATTTGGCGTGACAGTATTCTTAGCTTCCTTTCCCTCCTGTTTGGCTTCACTCCCCCCCCCCCCAAATGTTTATTTGTGGACATGGTTAAAGCAGGCCTATAGCTGTATTTTCTTTCTTTTTTTTTATAGCTGTATTTTCTGAAGAAATACCCATGCCAGTGCCCAGCACAGTGCCTGGCATACACACTCACTTCAAGAATGTGTATTGATACCCCCTGACTGTTGCAGAACCAACTTCATTAGCTGCTGTTCAGACTTTCAGTACGACATATGGTTTGGGATTTCCAGAATAATACAATATTAGAACAAAAAGTTTTCCAAGTTGTTTTTTCTAGGTCAGTTTAGATCCTTTATTATTTAGGGAAAAATTTTTAAGGAAAACTTGTTTGCTAAGTGGAAAGCTGCAGTAGAATTAAAAACTCCGCTAACTGAACACTCTAATCCCTTAGCCTGTAAGCCACTGACTCGTGAGTTCCCAGCACTCTCTGTCCTTCTCTTGGTCTTGGTAGCAATGGAGTATGCCTTCCTCTTAAGTAGATTCTGTGATTTCCAGTGAGTGAGTTACTGGCTGAAATGTGTGTGTGCTTCCTTTTTACCGTTGCATCTGCCTGAGGGACAGAATCCTTGAGCCCTCGGTGTTGATCAGCATTTGTTACCACTGCTGGGGTTTTGCTTTGCCTTGCTTTTTAAATGAGCTCTCATCTCATTTCCGACTGTGTGACTCTTGAACTCCTTGATTCCCCCGCCCCCTTAACCTCCCGAGAGGCTGGGATCACAGGCTTGTACCACCAGACCTGGCTTGGCTGGGATTTTGTTCCCTAGAAATACTTACTCTTTTCTTTTCTTGTAATTTTTTTAACCAAGTTTTTTTTTTTCCTCACTGTCTATTTATCACTTGAATGCCTACTGTGCTCTTTCTCCCTAGTTCCTAACAACTTTACACAGTGTGTTTTGATCATATTCACCACTGGCTCATTCTCTCAGATCCATCTCCTTCCCTATCCATTCAACTTTGTCCCCGGACTCCCCATTTTTTTAAGCCCATAAAGTAAATCTGTGCTACACATTTATTCTGTGATGTATGGCCTTCATTGGATGGTGGTCACAATCCATCTTGGACCACCCCTTTAAGGAAAAGTGACTCTCTGACCCAGCAGCCATCAGCTACCACCAGCTCTTTAGCTAGGGGCAGGACTTGGTGCCCACTTGCACTCTCCATGCTGGAATCTTGCCCGACTTCAACTTGCACAGGTCTTATGAGTGCCACCTCAGCTGCTGTGTTCAGGAAACCGTTTCCTTGTGCTTGTTCACCACTTCTGGCCTTTATACTTATCCCACAAAGGTGGTTGAGTCTTGGGAGGAGAGGATGTGATACAGATGTTCTGGTTAGGGCCGAACATTCCGCTAACCAACAGATCTTAAAATCCATTTGTGAATCAGTGGGCTGATGGACTCCCATGTTCTACCACATTTTGATGAGTGATTACATACTTACTGTTCTGTGTCTGTGAGACTGGGATTAACCCTCCTGCCCCCGTTCGATTTCCTTTCTAGGTCCTACTGGCCCACCTTCTACACTCCCTCTAAGCACGCAGACCTCTAGTGGCAGCTCCACCCTGTCCAAGAAGAGGCCTCCTCCCCCACCACCCGGACACAAGAGAACCCTGTCCGACCCTCCCAGCCCACTACCTCACGGGCCCCCAAACAAAGGCGCAATTCCTTGGGGTAAGTTTTCCTAAAGTCAGGGTCGAAGCTGCCCAGAGCCCGATAGTCGGGGGGACTCTACTGGTCACTGAACAGTTTGCATGATAGGAAAACCGTCCAAAGTTCACACACCCTGACTGAGGTCTTAAACATGTGAATATGATTATACATGCCTTCTAAGGCCAGGAAACATTTTGAAAAGTTTGGGGCCTCTCAAAACTATAGTAATAAATACAGTATTCTCTGATATCATCAGGGAGCTGGTTCTAGAACACACACCACAAGACACCAAAATCTCCAGATGCCCCACTCCCTCTTATATAGTGTGGCATGGTGTTTATATAACCTGAACATAGACACTTTAAACCTGCTCTAGACAGCATGTCTAGTGGAGTGTAAATGTGAGGTTAAAGAAAACAGAAAAGGGGTCCATGTTCAGTACGTAGTTTTTTCCTCCCACAGATGTAGAGGGCCAAATATACTCACAGGAACTGAGCATATCCTAAGTCTGAGCGAGACTAGCAACTGTTTGAAGTGGGAATTATGGCTCTCATAGAACTCAGAACAGCGAAATAATGGGCTAAGGTTAGGGACTGTCTACATGCTAACTAGAGTGCTTGTCTGATTTGCACAAGGCCCTGGGTTCAATCCCAGTATCAGGAAAAGAAAAAAAAGAAGAAAAGAAAAACAAAACAATCCACTTCTTTGTGATAACCAGAATAATTTTCTGATAAAACTGAAATCTACCTTAGACTTGCTTCTTCACACCTTTAATGACTTCCTGCTGAGCTTCAGACAAGAGCTGGCTTCTTACATCAAAGCACTGTGCGGGAGGGTCTCTACTCTGTCCTGGACCCTTCACCTCCTGGTCTCATCATGTGCTCTGTCCAAGGCCCTCATCCTTTCTGGCATTCTCTCCAGTTTGCCTCCTTGGCTCCTTTCTGTTTTCTTCCAGAATACTATCAGAGTTAAATTCTTTGCATGTTTTGCCTACCCTGCTAAAATGAGAGCTCCATGAGAGAATCATCTTTGTCTGTTCTCACTTGTGTGGAATCCTGCGTGCCACAAACTGGATATTCAGGAATCTCTTTAAGAACAAGTAGCCTTAGCCAGAGTGAGCTGGACACTAGCTGCATGGACTTATCTTGTCTACAAAACACTGCTACCAGCAACACCAACAGCAATACCTTCATCTTGCCTTCTATCCTGGCTGCAGCACGTAGGTCACCATCATCCCAGTAGCCCAGCACAGCCTGACTCACACACATGAACTCTGCCAAATGAGCACACTGGTCTGTGTCTCACCTGTTCCCACCAGAGGATTCCATTGTGGCTTTTTTCCTCTCCCTTTTTATAAATTGTGCTTAACACGTGATAAGTAATTCAGCGTAATGAACATAAGAATTTTTCAAAAGCCTAGCTAAATTGTTCTGATTTGTTTTGTTTTTGAACAAAAGCCAGAATATACACTTTTAAGATTATCACAGTCTTGTCCCAAATATTACAGAGTGTGGTGTGTGTGTGGGTGTGGGTGTGGCTGTAGCCACTCCTCTGAGTCAGCAGACCTACCCAGGACACCTGTCATTTCTGTTGCTTAAGCCGTCTCAGTTCCTTGTGCCCAAGGAGCTCATGGTACTATGAGGCGTTCAGAGGAGTGTGCATTACTGTCGTATCGAAGTGCATATGGGCATGCTGGAAAATGGAGTGTGAGTCATAAAGAAGTCAACTCAGGACACCTTTGAGATGGATCTGCATGATCAGAAATAATCAAGGCAAAACGATTGAAGGCACACAGGATACTGCATTCCAAGGCTTCCAAGAGTCCCGGATCTGTTTAAAAAAAAAAAAAAAACAGACTTTGCCAGATAACATCCCCCAGACCCCACAGGCTTTCTGTGGACTTCATCCCACAGTGAAGATTCGTCGCAGACTTCACTGAGTTTGATCCTCTGCTTGCTTCCTGTGTGCTTTACTTGTGCTTCTTATAAAAACAGAAACAGCCCTCAAATCAATTCATAGCATTTCTATTTTCCAGCTCTCTAGCACCTGGCTTTTCTTTTTATCACAATATTGGGGATCAGGCCTTTTCCCATAGAAACTCAGATGTTACCTTATTATAAAAATTACTGTCACCAGGTGGTGGTGGCGCATGCCTTTAATCCCAGCACTTGGGAGGCAGAGGCAAGCGGGTCTCTGTGAGTTTGAGGCCAGCCTGGTCTACAGGAACGAGTTCCAGGACAGGCTCCAAAGCTACAGAGAAACCTGGTCTTGAAAAAAAAAAAAAAAAAAAGTTACTGTCAGCCAGATTGGTGGCACACACCTTTAATCCCAGCATTTGGGAGGCAGAGGCAGAAAAGTTTCTGAGTGTAAGAACAGCCTGGTCTACAAAGGGAGTTTCAGGACTACACAGAGAAGCCCTGTCTCAGGAAACCAAAAAAAAAAAAAAGGGAGAAGGGGGGGTTTAAGAAGTTACTGCCTGCCAATCAGCTGGGAGCATTAGAGCCTTTCACAGATGGAACCTCAGCTAGCCCTAAGGGACAGAAATTAAAATCTACCCTCAGCAAAAGTGGCACTGTTCCATATGGCAGGACTGTGGTGGGTGCTCAGACAACCTCTGGAGTGTTGATTCAAGGCTTGTATGTAGGTGACGGATGTCTGCATACAGGAGACATTTTTGTGCAGACACAGGTTAGTAGCATTGTCAACACCGCAAGTGCCCAGTAGACTCCTGATCATAGGAGAAACTTGCACTCACGTTGTGTGCACTCTGCTGAGTAATCACTGCTTAGTGGCCCTGTCCCATCTCTTGCTGATGCTGTGTTCTATGAGACTAAGGCAGGGGTCAGACTGGTCAGCTTCTGGGCAGCGTCTCCCTGGTGCTGCAGCTGCCCTAGCTTTCCTCTAGACCTCCTTTTTCCCCTAAGCCCGTGGAGATGGCGTCCCTGGTAGACACAGCCAAGGAAATCTGAGTAGCAGCCGCTCACCATCTACTCTGGAGCAGGACTTTGTGTCCTTCCTAGGTGCAGCAGAGTCCCAGTCCACATTCTCTCCTCTTCCACTCTCCAGTGGGCCTCGGTCGTGTCAGACTCTCACGGTGTCTAGAATGTCTTTCCCTGTATTGGGCTAGATCCTGGGATCCTTAATGATCCTGGGACTTGTTTCAAAGACCACACTCTGTTTGCCTCTGGGGGGTGGCGGTCCCAATGCCTCCTTGTCGGTGCCCTCAGAACACCATCTCTATAGAGTCCCTAATGTGAACCCTAGTGTCATATTCTCCACGTGTTTTTTTGCTTTTGTTTTCTGAAACAGTCAATCTCTATACTTCAGGCTGACCTTGAACCCATGGCAATCGTGCCTCAGCCTTCATGGCATTATAGATTTGAGCTACCATATGTAGCTTTTAACACGTAGTTGTCATTGTTCAACTCTTCAGTTTCTCTAACAAAATAAGAACTAGTGCTAGTCATGTGTTATGCGTGTAATTCTCATAAAGGTTATGTGACTTGGAAAGTATTGAACAAACGTTACCTACCGTTTGTAACTCTCTCAGCCTGGCATTTTGCTGAACGCACACTTCCTAGACTCCCATATGTGTGTCATGGTGCCGTATGTGTCCTTGGCTACTGTAACTCGTGCCACAAACTTGGACTCTTAAGGCAATCAACACCTATTCTCATGGTTCTAAAACAGAGGTTCTCAACCTGTGGGTCTGGACCCCTTTGGATCAAATGACCTTTCACAGGGGTTCCATACCAGAATATTCCATATGAATATTCATTGCAATTCATAACAGTAGGGAAATTACAATTATGAAGTAACAACAAAAATAATTTTGTGGTTAGCATAGGAACTATGTTAATGGGTTACAGCATTAGGAAGGTTAAGAAGCACTGTAGAGGCTGCAAGACTGACATCCAGTAGAATCATGTCCTCTCCTAGGGGTCTAGAGAAGGATTCTGTTCCTTGCTTCTCTCCATTTCTGGTGACTGCCTATAACATGAGGGCCTGCTTGTCGGCCCAGCTGCCTGGCTGGCTTAGCCCTGAAATAACTCATGAAGGGCCGGGCTTGACATGAGGGCCTGGCTGCTTGGTGGTTTCTGTTCTGCCTTGTCCACCAGCCGTTTAGTCCTAGAGAAAATCACACAGAAAGTCTGCATTAATTACAAACTGATTGGCCCATTGGCTCAGGCTTCTTATTAGCTCTTATCACTTATATTAACCCATTATTCTTATCTATGTTAGCCACATGGCTTGGAACCTTTCTCAGCGGGGCAGCTCACATCTTCCTTCTTCGATGGTCTGGGCAGAACTGCAGAGGGAGCTTCCTGCTTCCCAGAATTCTCCTATTCTAATCGCCTTCCTCTACTTCCTGTCTGGTTGACCCGCCTATACATACTGCCTGGCCAATCAGCGTTTATTTACAACATGATTGACAGAATACAGACAATTCTCCCATACCAACTGCCAGTGTCCCTAGGCTGTTTTAGGATCCTCATGTGCACTCAGGAGAGAGGGTATGTGTATGTCCATGTGTTTATATGTGTGTGTCTCTAGCCTGGAGCTTACCAAGTAGGTAAGCTTAACAAGCCCCAGGGATGAGTCTCTGTCTCTCCCTCTCTCCCCCACCCTTCCCCTGTTGTCTCCTCGCCCTCTCCTTCCCTCCCTCACCCCAACACTGTAATTACTAGTGTACTACCACACCTAATATTTACTGGACTCGGAACCTTTGCCATTCAGCTCCTTGGTAGACGGCTGTGGCTGAAGCCTTCGCTGAAGTTCGTGATGACTTCTGCTCAGGTTGTATTTGCAGTCCTCCACATTGGCCTTCTCAGAGGGAGCGGGCAGTTTAAGGAGGAGACAGAGCTTGAGTTTGGCCTTGGAAGATGAATGGAATAGAGGAAGCCCCTCAGAATCCTGAGTGTCTACTACTACTGAGTAGCTACTACTGGCATGCCTGCAAGAAAGAGTACAAAGAGTTTGACCTGTAATGCATCTGCTTCACAGGAGGGCTCACTAGCTTCCTGGCAGGTGCTCTGTCCATCTTAGACTTTGCATTCAGTAGCATAGATGACTCTTGCTCACAGTCTCCGGGACAGAACATACTGTTTCTTGGGCTTTAAGGCTTCTAGACTAGAAAGGTTGAGGACTTGCCCTGGTTTTTATAGCCGATATATAGGGAACCAGTGCAGGTGAGAGCCTGCACTCCTCACCCTGTCCACACACTGCCTTCTGTTGCATGGGGTGGAGAAGGGCGGACCGTAAGTCTCTGCCTGTGCCTCCTCGCTGTGCTTGTCTCTGCTTGAGAATCAGATTCCTGAAGAAGGCACTCTCTTCAGCAGAAGTACACAGTCCAGCACATGCCCCTACTCACTGGCCGTGCCTACTCGCCATGTTTGTCTCTTTGTCCCCTGTAACAGCACACTTCACTGTGTGGTTCTAGCCTTGTCCAAGCAAGAAGAACCCTTCCAGGCTTTTTTCCTGCCAGAACTACAGTGTCCACAGTACCAAGAATAGCCTGGGCATCACGTGACTAAAAGTCCTGCTTGGGTGTTGAATTCAGCCATCTGTCTCATGAGACGTCTCAGGCAGGCTTGTGTTGAGAAAGCAGAGGGGCTAGTAGGCAAGGGCAAGATGTGTGGGAATCCCATGACCTTGGAAGCTGCGTTTCATTAAGCTTCCCCCCTTTTAAATTACTTACTTTAAAACAAAATAATGCGTATTCTAATACATATAAGTAATAAGGAAATAAGGACAGAATCTGCCTTAGTGGCCTCCAGGAATCCCGTCTGGCCACTGAGACCTAAAGCCCATGTACTTTTTTTTACATCCTGCAGTCAAAAGACCTCCCACCAAAAAATAAATAAAAAATAAAATGGGTAAAATTGTTTTTCTCCTGGAAATGTTTCTACATCTAAAACATAATTTTTCCAGTAATTTTTGGACTGAGCTTTCACATTCATGCCATAAAGATAGGAGGGCATCACCCTCAGTTCACAGGCAAGGAAACTGAGGCAGAGATGTTAAATCACTTGCATAAGATCACAGATTGATAACCTCAGAAGTGGCGTTTGAACTCTTTTCTGAATTAATGACCCACATCCTGGTTCACTGTTCCAAAAGATTCCTGCAGCCTTGTGCTGCTCATGACTAGCTGATATTCTCTGCTCTTTCCGCAAAATCTCAGCCCATGGCTTCTCAGAGAATCAACCGTGGTTTCTCCCATTGACTGCCCAGCTTCTGACTCCAGCCTTCTTACTGCCTCTCTGACATACCTAGAACGTGTGCGACCTACAAATTCAAGTTGTGTAGCAGGAGACGAAAGGAATAAGCTGCTCCTGTATGTGTGACCCTTCTCTTCTTTTTTAGTACTGTCGTTGGGGACTTGTGCTAAGCCTCACTTCTCCTACCTGCACACTAGCCATCCTTTCCCTAGCTCTGTGAATCACAGGATTCTTGTCCATCTATCACACATGGCTTCCCGATCGGGTCTGAGAAATCACACTGTGACCGAAGTCGAAGAGTTAGTTAGCCTGCTGGCCTCTTTCTGCAGCAAAGGGTCATCGATTATTCTGTTCCAGGCGCTGTGTGGGAGGTAGGATGACAGAGGCATGGGAAGAACCGCCCTCATTGGGGTACCACTTTGTTGGCTATATCGGCATAGTTCCCACACACTTCAGTGGAGCCTGTGGAGAATGATTTCCATCTGTGTCATGCTTTCTGCAGACCAGGACTGTGCTCACAACCATAGCCTCTCTTCCAGTGCTCTCTACTGTAGTGGGCACAATTGTCACTCTGGTTGTGTAGGCAAGGAGATGGAGGCTTAACAGAATAAGAAGCATCCTCCAGGCTCAATCCACATCCCACCTGAAATTCCAAACTGGACTTGTATGGCTCCAAAATCCGTACCCTTAATTTCTTCCCAGAAGGAGATGCGGGAATCAGATCAGCCAATGAGATGTTCTTTAGATGGGCAAGAATTGACTCGAGTGTGGGAAGGGACAGATTGTGCAGGTGAAACAAGAAAGGCAAAGTTGCAGAGGCCTACAAACATTTTCTTTGGAGAACAGCAAGTAACTTTGGCCAAAGAGGAACAGTAAATGAAAACTCTGAACATCCAGGCCTGTAGGCACAGGCCGCCACCAGCCTACCCTGATACTCACTGTGTAATGGCAGAGAATGACCACAGGAGAGTAAGTTCCCTTCTGCATAACTGCGTTAAATAGTCGTTTTCTATAAGTGTTTTTGTGTAGAAAGGAAACTAGTGGGAACATCTTCTCCCCCAAGCCTTGTTGGGGCTCACAGAACGTGTGGAAGCACAAGGCGTGGTGTCCAGGACTGGAGGCTCAGCATGTAATACGGTGCTAAAGAAATGCTTGCCTTGAAGATCACCACTGAGAGTTACTTGAGAGGTGCCAGGGATGTTCTCAATTTTCTCAGTTTTCGGCCATGTGCTGCTGGAAACACATCAAAGGTTAAAGTCACCATTAAGCAGCAATCAGTTTGAAAGGTAGTGGTGTTGTCAAAACGAGTATAGTTTGCTTCTTCTTGCCTCGTGTCCTGGCATTACAGAACATTCTGCCCAAGAGGTCCAGTTTCAGCTCTGCCAGCCTCTCCTGATGGAGCAGTTTTTGTCTGAACTGGCAGGATAGTGGGCGGTTCAGAGTACAGGCTTCTAGAGAGGGCCCCTGGCTGTGTATCAGTGCTGATCCTTCGCCTGTTTGCTTTCCCCTCTTACACCTTTGTTTTGCTTTATGTGTAGATTGGAAGGGATAGGAAGAGACAATTGTGTCTTTTCTCATGGATAGGATTACCTACAGATACTTGGCAAATAACATGCTTGTGTTAAGTATTCAATTAATGGTAGGTGGTGTTATTTGTGTTACTATCATAGTATCCTAGGGGATTGTGTAGAGCACACAGCTCTGTGGTCAGGATTCTTGGTTTCACTGTAGCTATGGAACCTGTAGCAATTCATAAACTTATCTCCCATTTGCTTATCTTTAAAAGAGGGTAAAAATGCCAGTCTCCCCTGTGGTGCAGAATGGCAGCTGGCAGGAAAGAACACATTTGAGAGATGTTGGGCCGTGACATGAGGCTGATCATGGAGTGGGAACGAGTTAAGTTACTTCCTCATCCCCTAACTCCTGTAGGAACCCTGAGGCCCAGCCCTGCCGCATACCATATAGCAGTCACAGAAAACCCACTCATGT
This sequence comes from Alexandromys fortis, assembly GCF_014885135.2. Lineage (NCBI taxonomy): Eukaryota > Metazoa > Chordata > Mammalia > Rodentia > Cricetidae > Alexandromys > Alexandromys fortis. Next base: position 11,125,004 of record NW_026067930.1, read on the forward strand.
TCTGCCTGTCCTCTGCCCACCTGCACAAAGCACATATCCATACTCCTGGGCTCTTCTTGTTTGGACACTGCCCCACTAGAAATTCTCCTGCCTCTGCAGGATGCCATATCCTCTCTCACCAGCTTACCTTTTATTCTTCTTGTCCTGCATCCCTGTCTTGTGCATAGCAGGTGCTAAAGCGTGTTAATACTGAGTGGATATTGACGATGCACGTGGCCAGAGTGTAATGGCTGGTTGTCAGCAACACACCCACACATGGGCCCTCACTAGTGAGTTGAGTGTGTCGTCCCTGTCTGGTTGGTAACTAGCCTCTTAAATGAACATGATGTTTTATTGATTTTTCAGATCCTTAGCCCCTGGACATCAGCAAGTTCCTATGGTCTTAGAAACCTACTGGGAGGCAGGCCGCTCACTGGCATAGTCTCAGGCTAGCAATAAAAATATGAGTCCCAAACCCTGCTTGGTTTTGTTTTAACACAGGAAGTACATGCTCTTCTGACTGGGGTCTTCTAGTGCTTTCCAGGACCGGAGGGATTCCGCCCATTTGCCAGAATCTCTCTCATGTCCATGTCTGAAGATGTAATTTTGTCTTTCTTGTAGGTAATGATGTGGGCCCATCATCTTCAAGTAAGACGACAAACAAATTTGAGGGGCTTTCTCAGCAAGCAAGGTGAGCCACCGCCTCTGCCTTCCTCTCCTGTTGTGCTCGTGGTTGCTGTGGGCAGGCTTACAGACTTGGGCTTTGCTACTCAGTGTAGTCACCTGACAGCACCAGTTAGGAAGATAAATTGGACATCTTTGCTCGGTTCTACATGGCACCTTCCTGCTGGGACCCAGTAGGGTGCTCTTGCCTGGAACAGGCCTTGCTATGTCGACCAGGCTGACCTCAAACCCAGAGAGATCCACCTACCTCTCTGCCTTCCTAATGCCGAGATTAAATTTGTGAACCACTTTGCCTGGCCTATTTCTGACCTTTTAACTGCACAATTTTTTAAATCTAAAGATCTTTTAATATAAGAATGAGACTGGTGTGTGTGTGTGTGTGTGTGTACGTGTGTTGAGAGGAAAAGGGTGTTTTGTCTGTTTGGTGTCTGTTTAGGCTTAAAGCAGTGTTCCCATCTTTCCATCCTTGCTCTGAGGTAGATACTTGGGAACTTGCCTAAGGAAGCAGAGAGCCACCTCCACACCTGGGGAAGAGAGAATCAGCTGAGTTTATATTAAAAATATAAATAAATAAATAAATAAATAATCAATAAGCAAGCTCATTTCTTTCAGAACTGTCAGTATTAGTCTCTTTAACCCGGGGAGATCAGCCTGTTACCATGGTCCTATTTCTGAGCACTTAAATGGTGGAGCAGCGTCAAAGTGTCTCTGCATTCCTTCACTCACCTTCAGCCTGCCTTCCTTCTTATTCTTTGTCCTTTAGCTTCAATTGGACAGGCTCTCTGTGGAGAGGGCAGAGTGACATAAGGAAAGTGCTCACCTCTAGTGCTCATAAACAGAATCAGGTTGCTGTGAACTTGACCCAGTTGGCCATTCATCAAGTTCTCCCCATTCTTACTCACCCAAAGCAGACCAGAAGATGCCCAGGCACTTGCAGCACTGGCCCAGGAGCATCCTGAAAGGACTCTCTGATCCTTTAGACTTGGGCTCTACCAGTGAGCAGGAGTAACTAACGAGTAACGGGAAGCTGTGCCTACCCAAGATGCTAAGGCAGAACTCGAGAAAAACAGTCAGGAATGGACATTGAGTCCTCTCCTACTCACTCTTTCTTGTACTCTAGTGGCTTCCTCTGAACGTGGCTATTCCCTGCCCCCCAGGATGGGAGGTTGGATTGCCCAAGAGCTGGAGAGAGCAGGATATCTAAGAGCCAGACCAAAAGGGGAACTCATGCACATCCTCTTTCTTTGACTGCCTGTGTGTGGTGGTCAGGTGGACAGAACAAAGAAAGGCCAACCTGCAACGTCAGAGGACAAGGAAAAGGGGCCTGGGGTCGAAAAAGGAGTTCTCACAGAAAAGCGCTTGGCTGCTCTTGCTTCTTGAATACAAGGTGTCTCTCAGGTCCTCTGAGGATCATTTCAGACTCCTGTGAAAGGGAAGTAGTGGCTTCCAGCTAGCAGATGTCAAATTTGCTTATTCAAACAACGTGGTACAGACTTGTCCCAGGGACTTAGGTGTTTCTTCCCCTACTCAGTTGCATGTCCTCTAAGGAGGCCATGATCAGGAGAGGACTGGGGACATACCAGATGATGATGCTCACACTTCAGTCTGCATCTCGGGAAAGGCGGGGGAGATGAGGGCAGCTTGTGGGATGGCATGAGCCGAAGTTCTGTGTACAGACTGCCAATAGCTTTCACACATGATCACCTCCAAACAAAGCTTTAAAATGAGGGACTTTGCCTCACTTTTCCAAGGTCTTATCCATCTGGGCCAGCCAAAACATAGAAAATATACTATAACCTTTTATTAAATTATCTTTTAGGAGGATTAGTGGTTATGCGTTCGTGTGTGTGTGTGTGTGTGTGTGTGTGTGTGTGTGTGTGTATGTGTATGTGTGATGGAGGAGCAGCATGGTACAGCAGGGCTTGTAGAAGTCAGACTACAAGTTTTGTGGAGTCAGTTCTTTGCTCCCACCTCTGGGATCTGGAGATCTGACACAGGATGCTGCACTTATCTGGACATACATTTATTCTCTGAGTCACCTCTCTAGCTCTAGGAAAGAAATTTGAGTCTGGGCATAGTGGCACGCACCTTTAATCCCAGCACTAAAGGGACACAGGGTGGTAAATCTATGAATTTGAGGGCAGCCTGGTCTACATAGTGAGTTCCAGTCCAGACATGACAATATAGTGACACCTGTCTCCAAAAAAAAGAAAGAAAAGATCCTTAAGGTAATTATGAAATGCCTCTGATTAGTCTGAATCATAGATCACTGTTGAAACGATGGCACTTTTAGATGCTAAACCACTGTTATTTGTTAATCAGCACCAGTTCTGCTAAGACGGCCCTCGGCCCAAGAGTGCTTCCTAAACTACCTCAGAAAGGTAAGATTCCTCCTCTTTGTACTCACATGCTATGGAAGTGTCACACTGTCTGTCCTGGGGACAGAGTGTCAACCCTTTGGTTCACTCATCTATCCCGGGTATCTAGAATAGTAGAGAGTAGGTGCCTGACAAATATTTGTTAAATGAAGAAAACAGAGTCTAAATCTGTCTATATAGCAAATACTGTAGTTCCCTTTTTCAGAAGACACATTGCTGACCCTCAGGTATCATTCTCCCGATCAGAAACCTGACCATTGGTGCTGAGAAACCACCACAGCTGTTCATTCATGAGTCGTGAGACCTTTGGGCAAATGACTCATTAACCTTACCCGCATAGAGTCCTCATCTGTCGTGGTGAGGTTGTGTGAGGACAGGGTGAAGTCATGCTTCAGATGGCCCCCTCACAGGGCGGTAGCGAAGGCAGCCTTTCCTGGGAGAGCATCTGTCATGCAGAGCTGGGACACCTGTGCCTGGGAAGCACAGGAAACCAGTGTCTACAATGCTGCTGCTTTGCCAAGCAGACACTTGGCTCTTTGACCAACCTTCTCAAATCCTGACCATGCTTTTCATTTATAAGACGAAATTTTCAGCCTCTTCTACCACACAAATGAGTGCACAGAGACAGCTCTGCTTGCGAGTCATGAAGCCCCTTCTGAAGCTCCTGCTTCATTAGGTCCTTGTGAACGCCCCCAGCCTGCAGGCCTGTGTCAGATCTGGGTAAATGCTCAGAGGAGCTCTGATTGCACCAGGTTATAAGTGCCCATGGGTCAGTGTTCACAGTAGAACCCTGTGCCTCAGCCCAGTGCTCCAAGGCCTGCTTCAGTAGAAGGCAAACCAGAGGTTAGTGTAGGGACATCAGGTTGTACCACTCTGTTGAGCTCTTCTGTCAAGTGGTATCCTTTGGGATGAGACTGTACTCCTGCTTAGGTAGCAGAGTCCCACGAGGCTACTGACTGTGGAGTAGAAAGGCTGGCCCACCCGGTCAGTCTGTCTGGGGCAAAGTGGTGGTGATTTTCAAACTCTGCCCAGATTCTGCTCTCTGCTTCTCGTATATTACCACTGAACCCTTCTGCCTGTCTCTTGGCTTAACTTCCAGTGGATTCAAACCCAAAGAATTCTTAGTCCTAGTTCACCTGTGGCTGCTGCCCCTGTGCCGCTGCCCCTGTCTCTTTCACACCTTCTGCATCCTCCTGATCCACTGTTAGTCCAACAGGAAAAGCTCTCCCTGACATTCACTCTCCCCTACTGCACTGTGTCCAGTAACTGCAGGGCAGAGCCTGCAGGAGGAGGCAGAGTAGCGGTCACTGAGTGCTCCTCACATGTGTCACTGTCTCAGTTAACCCTTCACTGCTCAGAAAAAGACTGACATAGGGGACAAATGGCTACCTATAATGCCAATTGAAATACCAGGAAAATGGACTTAGGTTTTCAGGTAGATTCATTAACTATTAGATCTACAATATGATAGGACACTTGGCTTGCTTTATGCAGAACCAAGCGTTATATCCACTGCAGGGCCTTTGACCCGTCTGCTTCCTATTAATTACTATTGGCTCTTACATCATTGATACAAAAACTAAATGATAATGCCTATCTGGGTACCATTAAACTGATGGTTATTGATCTAAATATAAACCAGTTCCCATCATTGAGTCAAGGATTCGACCCAGGGTACAATTTCAAGGAGAATGTTAAATCCTAAGTTAACCTGTACATCGTGCCCCCGCCCAGGACCAAGTAACTTCCTGGGATTCTTGGAATTGTAGTTTTTGAAAAATAACAACAAAGCCTCATAGGAAAGTATGATGGCCTACAGGCTTTGTTCCTATAAGACCACACATGTCTTGGGGCCACTCATCTGAAAAGTTTGCAAGAGCAGGCCTGACCAAATTCTATCTTGGTCAATATATAAAGTTTCAGTAAAAAAAAAAAAAAAAAAAAAAAAAAAAGCTTGCTTTCTCCTCGCCCCTCTCCTCTGAGGATGCTTTTCTAAAAGTACTACTACTGCTTTCTCGGTGTGGCTTCAGGAGCACACACTAAGTACTCAGCTCCCTTACCAAGGAAAGAGCCAGAGTTGTAAAACTAGAGCTCCTACATGGTCTCAAGGAAACCCGCCTAATAACAATAATGTCACTCCTGTGGAATACTGAGAGCCGTCGTGTCCTCACAGTAAATTTTTTTGCATCAACTAAGTTGTGTCATCCTCATGATCACCCTTTGAGATGAGAGTTTTAGAGGTGAGGAAGTTGAAATTCAGAGAGGTTGTGCAATTTGGCCAAGGTCACACAGTGACATTGTGTCTTAGTTATTGTTCTATTGCTCTTGAAGAGACACCATGACCAAGGCAACTCATAGAAAAGAAAACAATTGGGGCCTTGGTTTCAGTTTTAGAGGGTTAGCCCATAATCATCTTAGCAGGACGCAGACAGGCATGGCGCTGGAGTCATGGCGCTGGAGTAATAGCTGAGAGCTATATACATCCTAATTCCTAGGCAGCAGGCAGAGAAGGAAAAAGTGAGCCTAGTGTGGGCTTTTGAAACTGCAAAGCCCACCCCCCAGTGGCACACCTCCTCCAACAAAGGCCACAACTCCTAAACCTTCTTAAACAGTTGCAATAACTGGGGACCAAGCACTCTAACATAGGAGCATATGGGGGCCGTCCTCATCGAGAGCACCACACACAGAAGTGGGTGAGCGAGAGTGTCGCACGTGCTCGTTACAAGGATGACTCTATAGGCAGGGGCATTTTCCTGATTTGGAGTAGAGTGCAGGTCTTAGAGAATAGAAGGATTGATGTAGAAACTCCCAAGCATATTAAGTGAGCTGTTTTAGACAAAGCATGATACAGTAGTGTGTGTGTGTGTGTTGTGACATGTTCATCAGTCAGTGTACGTCATGATGGTAGGTGGGCAACAGAAGAACCTCTTGCCAGTACTGAGTGAGTCCTGTAAAATGAGGGGCAATAGGTAAGGCTGTTAAATAGATTGGACTGTCCCTTCAAAAGTGATTTTGTACTTTATTCTAATAAACTTATACATAGCATGGCAAATGGTTTTGCTAAAATAGCATATTTAAAAAGTTAAACCTATAGAAACCTCTAGGAGAAAAATATGTAAAGATATTTAAATGACTAAGTTTTATGGTAGATTGACATCCAGGAAAGTTTTCTCTTTTTGTAAAATCATATTATATGTTCTTAGAATTCTGGATTGATATGGTCATCTTACACTGACTCAATGGAAGCCCAGAGCTGTAAGTTGCAATGTAGATGCTTTCCTGGCTTCCAACTTTATTCCTGTGTGAGTGAGACTTTGGGCTTGCTCATCACCAGTTCTCACAGCAGGTCAATGCCTTTTCTTGCTTTTGCCAAGACCCAAGACAAGGTTTCTCTGTGTAACCCTGGCTGTCCTGGAACTAGCTCTGTAGAGCAGGCCAGCCTCTGTCTCTTGAGTGTTGGAATTAAAGGAGTACACCACCATCACCCAGCCGGGGCAGTGCTCTTGTTAGTGTTTGGCCTTTTTCCATGACTGTGACACCTTCCACCTTTATTCCATCTGTGCCGTGACCTCCTCTCGTTGTCCTTTCCCACAGTGGCACTAAGGAAGACAGAAACCAGCCATCATCTCTCCCTCGACAAAGCCAACATTCCACCTGAGGTTTTTCAGAAATCGTCACAGTTGGCAGAGTTACCCCAAAAGCCACCACCTGGAGACCTACCCCCGAAGCCCATGGAACTGGCCCCTAAACCCCAAATTGGAGAATTGCCGCCTAAGCCTGGAGAACTGCCCCCCAAGCCCCAATTAGGTGACCTTCCCCCTAAGCCACAGCTCTCAGACTTACCTCCCAAACCACAGATGAAGGATCTGCCCCCCAAGCCACAGCTGGGAGACCTGATGGCAAAGTCCCAGGCTAGCGAAATCTCATCCAAGGTGCAGCCACCCTCAGAGGTCACACAGAAGTCACACACGGGAGATCTCTCCCCAAACGTTCAGGCCAGAGATGCCATCCAGAAGCAAGCGTCTGAGGACTCCAATGACCTCACCCCCACGCTGCCGGAGACACCTGTACCACTGCCGAGAAAAATCAATACGGTGGGTGAAAAACAGTGTCCTCCTCCTCTGGTGAGGCCCAGTACGCTCTTCCTTTCATGGTGCTGGGACCATGACCTAGAGCTGTGTGTGTATGCTCTGTACTCTGCCACTGAGCAGCATCCGCAGACTGTCGCAGTTCCGGAAGGTGGTGATGAGAGGTGTGCCCAGCTGTACTTAGTAAGAGAGCCATGGTACATACTCTCTCTCCCACACATTGAAGCCTTTGTGGGGGTATGGAGCCTGATGACCACAGACACTAACCACCTTTGGATCCCAACTGGCACGCTGTGGTACCCGGCTTCAGTGTCTGATGCGGCTACCAGCTAGCAGTGTACTTGCCTTCTCTGGGCCTGATTCTTGGGGTACAACAAGACCCCATATGGTACTGGGTTCAGGGGCACCAGTACAGTGACCCGTGAGTAGGACACAGGGGACACATCACAAACCCTCAGCTACCGTGTCTCTGATTCAGAAGCCGTGAGGGTTGAACTTCACTACCCTAGGATGAGTCTCCGTCCCTTCTCACTGTATCTTCCAACCAGAACCAGAGGGAAATCCAGGAAAGCATCAGAGATGGGGTTTTGTAGTGATCTTGTCATTCTATCATTTCATGCAATGTGTCCCAACTTTAGCTTTATATAAAAGTGTCTTTTTCAAGATCACCCCAATCTTTAACACTCAAAAATAAAAGGTGTAACACAGTACCATTACACCCCAGACTAAGGTAGAGAACCAAAACTCTCTCTCTCTCTCTGCTATCTGTGGTGCTGTATGTCAACACTAAAGGTAAAAGTGACCCTTCCTCCCATGGATTTGAGCCCACCATTGTCTGTGTGCCCTGTTTCCAGCCTACCTCAGCTCTGCGAACAGATTCACTGGTCTCTCTATGTACACAGAACCCCAGTTCACGCTGCCCGCCTAAGTGATAGTATCTCACTTATTCCTCACTATTATAAGTTAACACATTACAGGTCTTCTCAGTCTCTCAGCTGTGATGACAATCTGCTACTATGGGTCTGGTCAGCCTTCCAACCTCACCAGCACATGTACCCCAGCCACTCTCCCCCAGGAGCTTAGGAAGGAGCTGGGATCATCAGGAAAGCCAGGGAGAAGCAAAGGACAGAGGGAACGACATGAGGCCCAGAGCCATGGTTTGGTGGTTGGGAGCCCTGGCTGTTCTTCCAGAAGACCCAGGTTCAGTTCCCAGCACCCACATAGCAGCTCATGACTGCCTGTAACTCCAAGGATCCAACACCTTCACACAGACATAAATGCAGACAAAACACAATGGGCATGAAATAAAATAAAAAGGTAGTTTTCTGTTTCTACTGCTAGTAATCTAATTAACTGGGTGCTTAAAGTATTCCTTAGAAGGTGCTGTTTACACCTTCCTGTCTTCAGAGAACTGAAGTCCAGCCAATAAAAGTCCTGGTCAGAACCACAACTGTTCAGACTCAAGCTGTTCTCTGGGTTCCCCTGATGTGTCCTGACCCATTTTGCATGAGACCCTAGGAAATCCATCTGTGCTGCGCATTCGGCGGGCAGAAAATGCACATCTTAGGCATTCTATAGCTTCCGCTGTCATTTCTCTGCAAGCTGATGCTGTGGGGTGGAGCACAGCAGAGGGAGGACAGATCTCTTCGTGCATTTTGGGAGAGCTGAATTGTGATCACTGCCTGCAGTGGTTGCCCTCTGCCAAAAGCTCCCTGCTGATGCTAGCCGGAGGAGGAACTGCCATTCCTGAGCATGCACAGGGCCCAGGAAGCATGTCAGCCTTCTACACACGTGCATGCATGCGCTCACATGAGAAATACCAGCACTTGAGAAACTCAAGTCTGGGCAAGGAGAAATCACCTGCCGGGGTTCGCCCACGTGTGAAGGGCTGTTCTGTTTCCCCCTTCTTCGTTTGCTCCCCGTTCAAACCTGCTTTCTTTACCCCAGGGGAAAAACAAAGTGAGGCGCGTGAAGACCATTTATGACTGCCAGGCAGACAACGACGACGAGCTCACGTTCATCGAGGGAGAGGTGATCATTGTAACGGGGGAAGAGGACCAGGAGTGGTGGGTATGTACCCGTGTCTGCCTGTCTCTTCGTCCATTCCTCCAGGCTCCACTCCAGAGGCGGCGGTGAGGGTCCTGCTGGGCACATCAGTCACCCCATGGCCGTTCACATTGCCCTTCTGTCACTAAGGCTGTGCTCTTAAAAAGGCAAAGTTACTTTGAAAATGGGCCAGGCACCCATGACTTGGAGTGCTTTGCTTGGGCAGGGTGAGCAGGGGCCAGGAGTACTTAGAGGTGCTTCCTGAGCCAGTGTCTTTGTTAGCAGAGCCAGGCCTGCTCCCAGTGTGCGCCACCAGCGGAGGACAGTGACTTGGAGTCTGAAGTCCCCCAGTGGTGTCAGTCACTAGCCCTGTGGACTTGAATCAGGCTCATCCCATCTGTAGACCTGTTTCCTCTGAGGGAACCAGATCGGGACAGAGTCCTACGTTACAAGTCTATCTAGATCTCACACTGTTGTCTGTTACTGCTACCACATAGAGTCTGGAGGCGATCATAGCACTGCTAAGAAACCAGTGATTCCAACCGAGACTCCTGAGAGTAAAGGAACATTTTTATGATAGTTCGGTAGCATGCCCAGGGAGATTCTATGAGCCACCAACCCAACACGCATCCCAGTAAAGAGGTTAAAATTCTAATCCTGGTATGTAATTCATGCAACCCTTCTGAGCACAGAGAGAGGTAGACCGTACTTCTCAGAGGAGACTGGTATCATGGAGGCCTGGGCACAGCACACTCCTACAGGTACTCAAGGGAAGGAACAGGAAAGGTGGCCTGTCCCGGCTGCTTCTGCCCAACTCGCTAGTGCACCCTTCTCTGGATGTCGTGGGCTTCTACAGCCCGTGCACATGCTCTTGCTGTTCTTTCTGTGCAGAGCCTACAGCAGGACGCTTTTCAGTGCAATTAATTGATCTCATTGAGGTCATAAGGGAAGTTTTGTAACCGTGGCTTGCAGGTCTGTGCTGCAAATGGTAAAACTGCCATAGGCCACTATCCGTCTCAACACTGACACATCTGTAGTAGCCAGAAGCTCTTCTAGGTCCAGTCCTTCTTTTTTTAATCTTAATTACACAAGTCTTTTTTGTTTTGTTTTGTTTTACTTTTACCAAATTTTTTTCTTTTACCAAATTTTGTAAGAAAGGGGCTTGTCAAGGTTTGTCTGGGCTTCCTCGTGGCATGTCTGCGCATCATAGCATCAAGCATAGACATAGAACCCGACCCCTGCAGAGTGCTGACCACTGCAAGGCTGGCCCTTGCTCTTTCAGGGCTGTTGCCTCGCTGTGTTATATAGTCAGCACTGTGTGGTTCACCAAAGAGTGGAGGGGTGAGCTTGCTGCCACCTCCTGTCTAACTACTCCTTTCTCCCTGCAGATTGGGCACATCGAAGGACAGCCTGAAAGGAAGGGTGTCTTTCCAGTGTCCTTCGTTCACATCCTGTCTGACTAGCAAAAAGCAGAACCTTCTGTCCGTCCACACCCTTCATGCCAGACCGCTGCCTCCATGTAATCTTGTATACAACATGTATATAGCTGCTGTTACAGACCAAGAACTCATGGAAGGGCCACTCAGGAGGGGAATATAGTATGTATTGTAAATATCCTGTGGTCTTCGGCCTTCGCCAGTATTAGGGTAGCCTCGGGAACTGGTGCGCCTTACTGGTTTGCCAAAGCCATCGTTGGCATCTAGCACTTACATCTCTCTCCCTCTGTGCTGTTTATGAGCAAACAAAAAGCAGGAGTATAGGAACTGCTGGTTTTCCAGGTGAAGAGTCTCCAGCAGCTGTTGAAGGGTGCAGAACTGACTCCTCCTAACAATGCAGTATTCTCAATGGCGTTACTGAACATGCAACTTTAGCAGAGGTGGGTTCTGTGCTCCAGGAGGAACTTTAAGTTAGCCCCCGGCCTGCAGCCTGTAGTTATCTGTGTACACAGTTTACAGCTACAAAGACCTACTTTGGTATTTATTACAGAAAAGTGCTCAGTTAAGTGTGTTACTCCTTCAGCAAATAGTCACTGACACAAAGTCCTCTGCAGCATTTTACAGTGTACGCAGCCTCGTGCAAGTTTAGGTGAGTGGATGTGTACATCTTATGGCGAGTGCCCACCCCTGAGATATTACCTCATTATGCAAAAATAACATATCCTTCATGACTATTTTGACAAAAGCTTAAAACCACGTCTGATGAAGTTCAACTTTCAGGAACCAAGGACTGCCAGAAAATATCCACCTCTACGTTATGCATGCATCTAGAAGCTTACCCGAATTCTGCCTTTTATAAAGGAACAAACAGTATGAAGAAGTGAACTGTACGTTTTTAAACTTGATTGCCATTAAAGCAGAAGTTACAAGATTGCAACAATACTTGTTTCTGGTCACTCATTTGGCCTTCTCCAGAGTGTTTGCACATGGCCTTGGCGCAGCACCCCTCGACCGTTCTGAAGCGTCCAAAGCGTCAGTTTGAAAATGATTTTCTTCCTTTTGTTCTTGATTAAACCTTTACTATTCAAGATGAAAAACTGTCAAGTCGGTCTTTGAGTTTTCTAACGCAGAATCCAGGTGCTGACACCAAGCTTCCCTTTTTCTCCTCCTTCCAATTCTTGTCTCTAAACTCCAGTTACAGGTTACCTTTCTCATCGTAAACTTACCCGGTAGACGTGTGCCCTTCAAGTCAGTCTATAGCCGAGCTGTGGGACGCTGCTATGAATTGCACTGTGATAAAGCTCTCTGCAAGCCATTCTGTCTGTCTGTCTGTCTGTCTGTCTGTCTGTCTGTTTCTGGTCTCTTGTTGCTTGTGTTTTCCTTTGTTTCGTTTTTTTCCCCTCAGCCCATTCATCACGTTGCATTTCCATGTCCGACTTCAGTCTGGATTTGGGGTGAGAATGCAGTGGTTGTTTGTCCTCCTGGGTCCAGGACTGTTCTGATTCCAAGGTGTGTTGTCCCTCTGGACTTATGTTTGCTTGAGTTGCTGTTCTGACCACGGCACAGAAGACAAATACTTTTTAGCAGATAATCTCGGCAATGAATGAGGAACATTGATTTCACAGAAGCTCGGTTCCCATGAAGCTTGTGGGAAGAGCCCTCTCATAGCCACCGTGCTCAGAAAATACTAATTTAGTTCTGCTTAAATGGTTACCGTGAGAACTCTGAATAGCCACCCAAGAAATAAATCAAACCTTGCATGACAGACCTTCAAACACTCTACCAGCTGTCACTGGAAACTGATCTTAAGCAGTTGCTTCCATAGTGTCTGGGCACCTGTGCATCCCCACATCGAACCAAGGGCAAAAGGTGCCAGTCAGCATGCTAGTGTGCAGCCAGCAACGCCACCAACCTTGTTTTAGAGGCCATAATGGTTTTAGGGATGTGGCGGTTGCCCAGTGTCCCAGTTTGTTCATCATTCTTAAGATGCATTTGAAGTTGCATTCAGAAGGTCTAGGCGGTTTTCTGCTGACTTGAACATAAGCTGGTTTTTAAACAAGCTTTGTCTCTAAAATGCCAGAGAGTTAATGGTGTCCTCTTCTGCTACAGGAACTCACACAAATGTATGTTTCTTTTCTAGTTTTTGTTTGTTTCCCATCAGGATTTTGAATTCTCTCTACTCCGTTGTGCTGTGGGACATAGGAAAACTAGGTAGACATTCCTTTGGCAATCTTGTTAAGTTTGAATCTGACCTTGTTCCGGAACCTTGATGAGCCACTATCTGCAATTTTGTACGTGACATAATATTTTGAAGGTATGGAACTGTAAGAAAGAAAGCAAATTCATTCCTTTTTTTTTCCCCTTAGAAAGGAAAATTATGTCTGCAAACAATGTGTCTTATTTTCCTGTTGGACAGCAATTGTTATTTTTTTTTTATTGCCTACAATTTGGACATGGTATATAGGAGCCCTGCCGTGCCTGCCTCTAGTTAAAGCCCACATTCTTACCTGGGAGCCACCACCAAGCGTCAGTACACTTTTCATTTCACATGTATTTAATGTGAGAGTTTCTCAGTACTGTATGTGTTCATTTCTACTTTTTTAATATTTAAAATTGCTTTTAAATAAACATATTCTCAGTTGATCCCAAGCATCTGAAATCAGGCCATTTTGTGAGTTGTCCACTACTTTGTTGACTGGGAAAAATGATGTGGTTTGGGGGTGGAGATGGGTAGCATCGTCTTCCTGGGCCACAGCTCACTCCAGGTACATGGTAGCATGTAACCTTCCAGGCTCACTTGAGTTCCCTCCCACTCCCACCTCCTGTGAACTTTTTATGGGAAGATAAACATCTGTTCACCCTAGATACGGCACCAATGGCCGACCAAACAGTTCCTCCACATCCAGCTTGACGAATCAGTGTGTTTAATTGGAGCCCCTTAAAGGAATTTCTGTGAGGGATTACTTCCAGGAACACGGGAGACTTGGGCAACTGCACTGCTAAGAACTGTAGCACCTTGTATCAGGGAGGGGAGGGACTTTGGGAGTCCTTCATCCTCCTCCGTGATGAATGCAAAGGGTAGTCTATGGTTGTCCTTGCAGGTAGTCACAACTGTTGAACATTCAAGGCAACCAGCACAGCATGCCTAGAGAACATGATACAGCATTCCTTCACTCTGTCCCTTTCCCTGTGGGTAGGACCATACGTTAATGTGCTGAGTGCCGCATCTGCCTGTCCTGCCGGACTGTAACTCCTGATGCAGACAGACAGTTGGGTAGACCAAACGGATGCTCTCTGCAGCATCTACTGTGCCCTGCATGAGTCCAAGGGGTCTGGAAGTGAGGTGCAGGGAAATGCATGCAGGATTGGAGATTCATGGCTGGAAAAATACATGGCATCAGGAGTCCACACAAGTGGTTCTGGCTCTGAGGCTGGTCTCAAGATTTCCTGTAGTCAGGAGACTTCACAACAGTTCTAGTCAAAGAGACACTGGTGGGAGCACAGTAAAGCCTCAGCAAAAAGATGCCACAGTGTCCTTTCTTGTCTGTTACAAGCAAGACAAATGTCATGAGCCCAAGGATAACAGCTCCGTCAGGGAAGGCTGTGGTTTTTTCCATCGGGATGTTTTCGGAAAAGGAAAACAATAACCGGCACACTCCAGGATCAAGGACAGCCAGCTTATCTTGTGATTGATGCAGTCCCCCGTTGGTTGCGTGTAGCTTCGGTCCTGTGACACACAAACCTAACGTCTGACCTCTGGAGAGCAGCCAGCCTTGTCTGAAAGAATGGTGTAGAAACTGGAGGGTCACTGGGGTCACACCAGTTCACTGAGTGCTTCATACGATAGCCCATATTCCTCACGTGCACAAGCCTTCAAGGTGAGCTTCATTAGACACGGCTGGAGTGATCACCTCCTGGTCACATAGCGTGATGAATCGCAGTGCCTGTGACCTTAACAGTCACGTCCCTCCCCGCCTGCCCTTGCCTTTTTCTGCTCTAAGCCTGTGCCCATTCACCACCATTTATAAGACCTATGGGTGCAATGACAGCTCCATGTTCTCCCTGCAACACTCACAGGCCACGAAGAATTCAGGTAAAGGACATTGTAGGCTCAGGTACAAGGGGTCTGGCCACAAGGAGGTGGCCCATTCTAAAGGCCTTGACGGATTCAACTCAGAGGCTTCAGAGCTTCAGAGCAGCAAGTACAAGTCAGAGACAGACAGGGTGACTCTAGGGTCTTCTTTGCTGTTACAGAGAGTGAAGTACCCACTCCCAAGCCCTGCCTTCTCTTGCAGGAGGCCCCGTTCTGCTGCCGGCTGGCCTGTGCTGCGGCTTGGTGCTGGGTGGGCCTGTGCAAAGGAGCTCTGTTGTGAGGCCGAGTTCTCAGTACCGTGAAGGGAACTCTGTTCTCCATTTGCAGATGGCACTGCTATTTACGGGTTAAAAGGGTAACTTTAATAAGAGGGAACCATTATGGGGTTAGCAAGAAACCTGGCTCTAGAGAAATTCCTAGGGACCCACAAGGATGACCCCAGCTTAAGACCCTAAGTAATAGAGGCCAGGGTGCCCGAACTTGCCTTGCCCTGTAGTCAGACTGATGAATACCTTAAATATTACCATAGATCCAGCAACTAATGGAAACAGAGACAGAGACCTGCATTGGAGCACTAGGCTGAGCTCCCAATGTCTAGTTGAAGAGCAGGAGGAGTGAGAATATGGGCAAAGAGGTCAAGACCATGATGGGTTCACCCACTGAAGCAGTCTAGCTGAGCTAATGGGAGCTCACCAACTCCAGCCAGACTGGGAAGGAACAAGCATAGGACCAAACTAGTCCCTCTGAATTGTGGTTGATAATTGCATGACAGACTAAAGGGGCCACTGGCAGGGGCACCAGTACTGATTGTACTGGCTTTTTGGGAACCTGTTCTCTTTGGATGAATACCTTGCCCAGCCTAGATATAGTAGGAGAGATGGCCTTGGACCTTCCCTAAAGCAATGTGCCCAACCCTCTCTGAGGAATGGGTGGAGGGTAAGGAAGGGAGGGTATGGGGAGGGGAGGGAGTGGGAACTTAGATTGGTTATATAATGAAAAGATATAGTTTGTTTTCTTTTTTAAAATAGATAAGAGAAGAACAACAACAACAAAAAGAGTCAAGCCATTTCCGGTGGTGGAGGCCAGATTTCAACCTAGGGAACTTTTGCTCCTGGTCAGAAGTAAGAAGCTGAGTAAAAACAGGCATGTCCTAGCCGTCTAACAGCTAAGCCACCAAGGGAGTGTGAACCAGGGAAGAGTGAACCAGGGGGGTTCCATTTCAGGGCAACAATCATACTTGCCAGAGGGACCTTACAGAAGGGGAGCAGTTTGGGGTAATACACACCCAAGTCAGCAGTAGTATCCTGAAGCGGAAAACAGAACCAAGGAGGCAGGGGAGGAAGGGGAGAACAGAACCAAGGAGGCAGCTGCATGAGACCCTGAAACGTGTAAGCTCCGGAAAACAGGAGTTAAAGCTCAGACAAACACAGGTGTTTGCACAAGTCTTAGCACACCACAAACTTTAGCCGGACGCTGTGAAGGCTTTCTGCTCCTGCCAGGGGAGATGCCTTTGCTGGGGTTCAGATGCCACCTTGCAGTTCTGAGCAGGACAAATGTGCCACCTACACCACGGTGTTACACTAGGGTTGGACTCTGCTCTCTTTGGTCTCCTCAAGAGAGAAGTAGCTTCCTGGAAACTGAGTCCCAGAAGCCAGCATTTTAAACCCAAACATCAGGGGAGATCCACGTAGCACCGGCAGACATCGTCATTCCTGGAAACTCTGGAACTGTCACCAAAAGGGAGGTGGTCTGGAGTCCCGTACAAGGCTCTGACAGAGACCTGCTTGTGGCTGTGACTTGCTCCATAGTAAGGTGCACAGAAAAGGACGTAGGCATCATATTTGGCAGACCCAGTTCATCATCCCAGCCTCTGCCACATACCCGCAAATGTGCCAACAGACATTACTGAGAAGCCAGCAGAGGTTGCTTAAGCCCCTGGGAGTCTCGCGTTTCCTTTGATTATTATGTAGTGTTTCCTGGCTTGCAGCTAAGCACCCAGCTCAGAGAAGCTGGAAGGATGTTGTCCAGAGCTACCCACTGGCAGCCTCTGTCCCCTTTCAGTCAGGAAAAGCCCTGGGACTCCCTGTCACCTGCAGGGCATCTTCTGGCCAGCCCCACTGTGGCAGTTTATGGCCTGGATGGACCATTTGTAATGTTGCCACTTAGGGCCCTGAAGGGTTGGAATCCAGAGGTTCAGGGTTCCCTCTCTGGTTTTTGTTTTAGGGTTTCCATTTTTATGGGGAAAGGCTGTTTGAGGCAGGGCTGACTTGGAACTCACTGTGTAAACCTGGCTGATCTCAGACTTCTGGTGATCACCCACCCTCCCCTCCTGAGTTCAAGGGTTACAAGACCTGGGAATCCAAACCAAAAACAAACAAACAAAAACACAAGAAAGCAAACAAAATAAGAAACCACCTTGAGCTCTGATCCTTACTATTTCTTAACCTCTCTAAGCTTCTAAGTGCAAACAGAAGAACAGTAAGTGGCTTTGGAACTGAACTAGGTTTCCCAAATGAACACAGGAAATGGGAAGAATTTTCCTCACCATCCTCGGTGACAAAGGAGAAATTAGGGAAAAGATCTACTGAGTGCTGGACATGCAGTCGGTGGTCACTTGGCAGCCCTCAAATGACAGAGCACACGGTACGGTCAGTAGCTAGAAGGGATCCTGCAACAACGCTGAGAACACTGAGTTAGGCTCTCTCTCGCGTGTGCTGATCCAGTTCTGTCCTGATGCCTTCTCTAGCTAAAGATGTCTGCAGAGCCCTCAGGGGAGGACTTGTTTGCCTCAAGTCCCCAACTGTACGTGCATGAGTCACAACCTTGACACTGACTAGCAATTGGACTTCCCATAGAATTAACTCGCTAGGATGGTCACAGAACTCAAAGTCATTTACCAGGTTTGGTTTGGTTTTTATTTTTGTTTGTTTGTTTTGCATAGGGTTTCTTTTTGTAGCTGTGGCTGTCCTGGAACTCACTTTATGGGTCAGGCTGTCCTCGAACTCACATAGATCCCCCTGTCTCTGGCTCTCTAAACCGAAGTTGTGCCTGGCTCACCTGGTTTTAATAGAGGACATCGCACAGAAATGAGCAGGAGATAAGTGTAGAAAGGCAGGAGGCTAGGAAGCAGGGCTTCTCACCCACCCTCCAGGAACTACCAGGGACTCAGTTTCCCTCCTGGAAGCTCTGTCCCATTGGGATTTGGGGGAGGCTTTGTTCTGTGGACAGGCTGGTTCTGAAGGCTCACCTTCAGACCTCTGTCCTCTTGGCTGGCTGGAGCATAGGACTAACGAATCAGAACCCTTTTCTTTTGCCTTGATCTTTCCAATAGTCCGCCTTCAGAGCTAGCAACCACCAGCCAGGCATCAGCATACAAAATGACACTGTCGCTCCTGAGGCTCCAAGGAATTCAGAAGTGGTGTGCCAGGAAGCAGGAGAAAGACCTGTATGTACATTTCAGGATCTGTCAGGGTCACTCTTTTCTAAAGGGGGTAAAGGAGCGGCACATAGCTGCTCCCCTTTTCAGAAGCCTGTGGAGCCCTCTCACCCCCAGAAAGGTCAATGCCAGGGAACCCTGCTGCAGTTGGCTCTGCACACTCAGGCTGCATACTGCTGACTCCCACCCAGAAGCAGGCGGCCGGACAATGGACCTCTTATGAGCCCTAAGCTGCAGAACAAAGATGCAAAGGGCACATTGTCTGAATGTGCTAGCCTAGTTCCTGCTCAGCTGAAGTCACTTAGGCCACAGGCGGCACGGTGGCATAGGCCTGTCATCCCAGCTATCAGGGAGGCTCAGACAGGAAGCCCTTGAGTTCGAGACCAGCCTGGGCAACACACACACTTCAGCTACTAGGACTCAACCTCCAGACACCAATCAACTGCTGCTCTCTGATGCTTTTTTTCACGGCTATGAAGGCTAAGAAAGGACCAGCAGATATGCCCAGGCTAGCTCTTCCCAACCTCTCTCTGTAGCCTCAGCTTTCCTCTCCACACCCACCCCCCCCCCCGGCCTTGTCTGTACCATGGTAGAATATGCTAGTGTCTGTAGGATGTATTCAGTAATGAGGATAAACATTCTAGACTAGACAGAGGTTGCAGTGGATAAAGCACTTGTCACAGCAACCTGACCACCCAGAGCCCCTGTAAAAGCTGGATGCAGAGGTGTACATATCTACAGTCCCAGGATACCCCTACAGGGAGCTGATAACGAGAGACTGGGGAGCCAGAAGCTCACAGGGCAGCTAGACTGAAATGGAAAGCAGTAACTAAGAGATCCTGTCTCAAGGTAGAGAGTTTGCACTGACACCCGAGGTCCTGACTTCCACATGACTTCTACCGTGGCACACAGCCATACTCACACACCCAAGCACACACACACATGTACACACAGAAGAACAAAGTCGGTCCACAACCACATGCTGAAACTAGCGAATGGCTGCCAAGTCCACGAAATCAGGCTCAAAAGAATTACGTTTTTAAGAATAGCTGGTGTGAATGATCTACAAGGCCCATGGCTATGTGTCAGAATGGGATAACCACTGGAGGGGGCCCCCAGGGGTCAGGGCTTGGGGCACAAACACTGATCTGTTTTTGTAGGTGCCAATCACGGACGCTTGTTCAAGCTTCTTGTGCTTTCTTCTCCATCCTATGGTACTCTCTACGGCATCTTGGTAAGCGTCTAACTTGCTCTGAAGGTTGTATTTGTGTATTTGTTTATAGATTCAATTTATTCATATATGTACTGATAATAACTTTTAAAAGACTATGAATTTGAGAGGAAGCAGGGAGACATGGACAAGGTTGGAGGGAGGAAATGATATACATACAGCCCAGGTATATGAAATTCTACAAAATAAATTTGATTTTACAACAGTTGTAAGCTAGGTTTGGTGGCACACAGGTAACCCTCAGAACTTGGGAGACTGAGGCAAAAGGATCTCAAGTTCAAGGCCAGAGAAAGCTAAATAACGAGTCCCTACCGAAAAAGACAAAGCAGTGTTTGGAAGAAACCCTTATTTGTGGTCACGCCAGTTCCTGTGGCATCTTCATTTCTACTGTAGATGTGACAAGCTATCTGTATGCCTCTGAACAGCAGGCTAGAATGCTGAATAAATTCCTTCCTAAGGCATTTAGAGACCAGAAAGAGGACTGGGGAGGTAAGGGAAGACAGGGTAAAGGGAGGAATTGTTGGAGGTAGGTTAAGTGTGTGTGTGAAAATGTCACGATCAAGCCATTATTTTATGCAATTTTCATATAAAATATTGGTAAATAGCTAATAGAAAAATAAGCATAATACCCTTAGTCAAAAGTTGCATTAAGCCAGCTCCAGAAGGCCATCAGGTGGACCTCAGCAAACATCTTGCTTAACAGTCTGGGGCTAGAGAGATGGCTCAGTGGCCAAGAGCACTCATTGCTCTTATAGAGGACCTGGATCCAATTCCTAGCACACACATGGTAGCTCACAACCATCTATAATTTGAGTTCTAAGCGACCCAGTGCTGCCTTCTGACCTCCCAAGTCCTAGGATTACCAAAGCATAGTGTCTCATCCAGCTTTCTTTTTATTGCCAAATAATCTTCCACCTTGGGACTGCCCTCCATTTCTTCTGATCACCGTGATGGGCTGTGACGGACCATGGTGCTGGGGATACTCGTGTGATGCTTTAGATGGGCCTGCTCTTCGTTTCTTGTGTTCGTGTCTAAGGACCTTGAGATGGAATTGGTGGGTCATGGGGTATTTCTACGTGCGAGGCCTTCGGAGGGCCTGCCAGAAGATCTCCCAAAGCAGCCACCCTGGTTTCCATTCGAGCAGCAATGCCGGAGACTTCCCATTTCTCGTGTCCTCACCCACACTGCTTTTCTATTTTTATAGCAGCCATCCTAAAAAGGGTACAGTGATCTCTCATGGTGCTTTTGATTTGCATTTCCCTGAAGGCTCATGATGCTGTAGACATTCGGCGGGCTTTGAAGGAAGGGCGTTTTCAGGTCCTTTGCCCATCTTTAAATTTTCGAGCTGTATTGTTGATTGGTTTTGTTTTGGTTTGGTGGAGGTATTGCATTTTTCTTGTTTGATTTTGGTTTCTGGAGGTCTGTTTTTTTTTGGGGGGGGTGGGGGTTGAGACAGGACTGTGTAACCTAGCCTCGTCTCGAAGCCATGAAGATCCTCCTGCCTTAGCTTTCCAAGGGCTATGACGACAACCTGTCTAGCTTTGCTGTTCTTACAGTCTAGATAGAAGTCCTTACCAATGTAAGATTGGCAGGTTCTTTCCTGCCATTTATAGACTGCATTCTTCTTGCTCTCTTTGGATCACTGATTCCCTCTTCAAAAAGATGTGCTTTCTGAAGCACACACTCCGAAGCCTTCAGAGGCTGGGAGGGTCATCTGGAAGATGTGGAGTGGCCCTTGGTTTCCCTCATGTAACGAACTCTGTGTTTGGTCCGGTGTGGGCTTTGGATTTGCACGAACCTGCCTTTGGATGGTATGCTGGTTCTGTCCCTGTTGCTGTCCGTGAATGCCCGAGGCCAGGTTATTAATAGAGAGCAAGCATTTCTTTGTTCTTGGAAGTCCAATTGCATGAGGCCGTATCTGCTTGGCAGATGATGGGACTACTTCCTGCCTCCTAACAGAATCGAGGGTGCCCCATGTTGAGACACACTGAGTACCAGAAAGGTAACAAGAAGCCACTTCCTCAGTAACTCATTAATCCGTTTATGCAGGCAGTCGCTGGCCACCGCATCTCCCACAGGACCTGCCTTCAAATGCCACAGACGTGAATCAGAGGATTGAGTTTCTAGACGTGACTGCCAAATGGCTCTCTCCCTTTCAAAGCTGAGCAGGAACGGGCAAATTACCTGACTCTCCCAAGACCTGAGTCTGCTTGTAGACGAAATGCGGCAGCTACTGCTGGCCTCCCAGGATGTGCACGGAACAGGCAACTTAAAGTGTTTCTAAACTGGGTGGTAGGAGGCAGGACGGTTGCCAAAAGTTCAAGGCTAGCCTGATCTACACAGTGAGTTCCAGGCCAGCCATAACTACCTAGCAAGACCTTGGGAGATACACAGCACAGAGTGAAAGAGACTGAGTGGGCCTTTCTACGTGGTTCTAACTATGTGTACATTTCATCAACACGTGTGTATTCACAGGTACATGTCTACTGTGTGCATGAGTGTGTACACGTGTGCACGGACAGAGGTTAACAGGTGCCTCCCTCTATTGCTTTCTGCTCTCAGATTTTTTTTTTCTTGTTTGAGACAAGGTCTCACGATGTAGCCCTGGCTGACCTGGAACTCAGCATGGAGAGCAGGCTGGCCTCGAATTCACAGAGATAACTTGCCTCTGCCTTCTGAGTCCTGGGATTAAAGGTGTGTACCACGCCCATCTTCCATCTTAATTTTTGAGACAGATCACTGTACCTGGAGTTCTCTGACTGGCTGGACTGACTGCTTAGCAAGCTCCAAGAAGCCACCTGTTAGCAACCAGGGGTTGTGGCTGCCTGTGACCATGTGCTGGGGACGTGAATTCAGTTACTCACTTAAGTCAACTCTCCTGCCTCTTTACCTACACTTTAAAATATAGACTTACATCTGTTCTGGTGTAAGCTTGAGGCTCAGTAAGAATCTGCGCTCTCTCTCTCTCTCTCTCTCTCTCTCTCTCTCATGCCTATGTGCAACAACCTGGTACAGCCCTTAGTTTCATACCCTGTCCGTGCAGGACATACCAGCTTTAGTAGGAGAAACTTGAACCTGATCTCTCACAGTGCTGGGGTACGGGTAGGGGTGGGGGGACAGCGGCAGACGGGCCCGTGGCAATGGGGAGGTACCATACTTTTTCATTTTCCTGTATTATTAAATTAAGAGACACAGTGTGCTCCACCCCTTGTGCCTATGAGGGTTTCTGTCCCCTGACACCAAAGGACAGTCGCCCATTTGCTTTTCCTAGCCAGGGGAAATGACCTTCTGACCCCAAGCAAGGGTTTCTTAGTCTCCCCCCCCCCCCCAGCATCCGTCACCACACTTTTTGAGCGTTCCCAGCCTGTGTATCCTGTGCCCCAGTATTTTGTAACCTGTGCCTACCATGCTTGGGATGCACAGCTGTACTCTGCTTCCTAAGTCAGACCACAGAGCACCCTGGGTAGAGTGTTGGGGTCTCAAGGGGAGAGGACTCCAATCCCAGAGTCCTTCTGGAGGTTCAGAAGCTGACTTCCCGTAACAAGTTGATCCATCAGCTACAGGCATGTCCTCCTAAGACTGGGCTGTGGGTTTAATAGTAAAAATGAAACCACGGTGAAGTTCCTCTTCTTTGCTCCTGGGCCCCTGGTGGTAAACTCCCTCCCCGCTCTGAGTCAGTTTCAGAGCCGTGGTATCAAGGCGGAAGTGCTGGTGTCTGCGCGGCCCATCATCTTTGCTCAGAGAATATCCTTGCAGGCAGGATGCCTCTGCCCACACACCTCCAACAGGGCAAAGCTCCAGAAATGGCAACAGAAGAGTCGGGCTCAGAGCCAAGATGAGGCAACTCTCGCCCCTGCCAAGCAATATGTTAGACTGTCCATTTGAGTGTCCCCGTCCTGTACCTAACCTGACATGGCGACCCAGGAGACGCAAACCCTGTACCTTCTGAGTCTCCAGGTAGATGGAGGAAGCCTGCTGAGTCGGTGAGAGTTCCTGCTTCTCACACCCTCCCAGGGGCCTTCTCAGTACCCTGTCACAATTATTCTTTGTAAGGTAACATTCGCACTTAAAAAAGAAAAAAAAAACATTTATTCAAAACATGTTGTGGATCTGAGTGAAAAGAGAAGTGAGGTAGAAGTGGCTGGCGCCTGAGCTCTGGCCTTTTCCAGATTCTCCGGGGCACACACGGTCAGGTCACTCACAGCTCTTCCCAGCGCGTCCTGCCATGAGGCGTCTGCAGGCCATGCCTTTGCCCTATCCTCTTAGAGTTCTCTCTGGGCTTCCTCATCTCCTCAGTAAACTATGGGTTCAGACCACTAGCCAGTCAGCAGGCTCCTAACAGAGCCACACACGCATCAAGCTCCTGCCTCAACCAGCACAGGGGGAGGCTTCAGCTGACATCTATCTTCAGGTAGGTGGGGGTCACTGAGCCCACCCTAACCATATAGAAGAACCTTGGAGAATTAAATCTTTCCAGGTGGCCCAGCAGTGGGTTCTAAAACTCCACTCCAGTTGGCGTTGGTTGGCCTTGGTAAAAATAACTGGAAGCCTAGCCCTGAGGGGGCTGAGGCAGAGGCTTTCCTAAAGTTTGGTAGTGAGTGTGAGGCCAGCCAGAGTTAAAGTTTCAACAAAACAGAGCGTAAACAGAGTCATAGAAAGGGTCCCAGGTGTGAGACCACCAACCCGAAACGCTGGGTTGAGGGGAAGTCGAGCCTGGATCTGACTCTTCCCGGGGACCTAGGCAGCTGCATGGCCTTGAGCAAGCCTTTTGCACGCCCAGCTCTACCCTCTGCACCTGAACACGCAGATGGCACACTCTGCGTGTCTTGGCACCTGTGTCTACGTGGGTACAAGCTTTTGGGCAGGGTTAAGCTGCCATTCTACCAAAAGTGATGAGCCTTTCTTTCCCCCTGCCTTGAAGGAGGAAGCAGAAGGGCTCTCAGTTCTCTTTCCCGGCTGCTCATTCCAACTTAATCAAAGCAGTGAAGTTGGGGGCTAGGACACCTCCTGCTGAAGAGACCCCATCAGCTGTCTGCCCTTCCTCATTCCGTGCGGAAGCAGAGTTGTGTGCTGCTGTGTGCTCCAGGCTGACCGGGAACCTCCAAAGCTTGGGTACAACTGAGGGAGAGAGAGAGGGAGAGAGAGAGACCCAGGGGCCAGGGAGACCTGGGCTTGTGTACCCTTCTGAAAACAACTGGACCCCAGGTGCAGCCATGCCTGATCCTTCACATGTCTGGGTTCAGGGAGACTGAGAGGCCTGGTAAGGGCATCCTGGGTGCCAGGCAGTGTTCTAACCTTCCTGAGTGCCCCTCATCGGCTGCAGGCTGCAGGCTAGCTCGTCCATACAGGGCAGACCCAGGGGCTCAGGCCTGCTTTCCGATGGCCGCTAGAACAAACAGACCCAATAGTTTATATTAGCACATTTCTCGTGGCTATGGGGGTTAGAGGTCTAAAATCAAGTTGTTGGGGTTGGTTCTTGGAAGTTTCAAGAATTCATTTAGTTGATTTTTCTGTCTTCCTGGAGCTTCTTGCATTTCTTGGCTTGAGATCCATTTTTTTTTCTTCTAACTTCCAGGCATGACACTGACATCTAGTTTCATGGTTAAATCCTTTTTTGATGTCACCCTGACCCCCTTATCATCCCTTGATAAGGTCTCCTGTGATTGCCGTGTGGCTGGCCTCCCTCCAAAGTTGGGGATGATAAGTCTTCCTGTCCCATCACTCACAGCACTGGTGGCTTTGCCCATGGCAATGCTGTGTGGATGTGGTGTGTATGTGTGTGTGTGTGTGTGTGTGTGTCTGCCTCTCTCTCTCTCTCTCTCTCTCTCTCTCTCTCACACACACACACACACACACACACACACACACACACACACACACACACACACACACACACACACACACAAACACACTCCCCAGCCAGGGAAAGACCAGCCCAGCAGCTGGCTGCCTCTAGTCAGGGCTGACAGTCCAGGAGACGAGCAAGTAGCTTCTGGTGACATCTAGGAACCACAGCCTTGCTTGCCACCCCCCTGTGTCTCGAATCAGTTCTTGACATCAGGTGACCTCTTCCTAATGCCCCCAGACTCCTGACCGACCCCCTCTTTCTTTTAATGAACATTTACTGTGTAGCTACTATATCCCAGGCTCCGGGGACATGGGACAGAACCACACAGGCCTGCCCCATGACACTGAGAGTCCATTCAGTGAAACAAATGCCCGCGGTGCGGTGCTTACCAGATTGACAGCATGTTCCAGGAGGGGGACATCCACAGCCATCAGTCCTCTTAGCCATACATGTGGGAGGTGCCAGCAATACCAACACTGACAAGCATGCCAGCTCCTAGAAATGTGAGGTCCCTCAGAACAATACAACATGTGCTCAGCTAGATTCTTTTTCTCTTTTGAGATGGGGGTCTTACTAAAGTCATCCTGGCTGGCCTAGAACTCAGTACACAGACTAGGCTGGCCTCAAACAACGCAGAGATCTGCTTGCTTCTGCCTCCTGAGTACTGGGATTAAAGGCATGGGCCACAATACCCAGCAAATTAAACTAAAAATAAATAGTCAGGCAGTGGTGGCACAAGCCTTTAATCCCAGCACTTGGGAGATAGAGACAGGTGGATCTCTATGAATTTAAGACCAGCTTGGTCTACAGAGTGAGTTCCAGGATAGGCCCCAAAGCTACACAGGGAAACTCTGTCTTGAAAAACAAACAAACTATATCTATATCTATCTATCGATCTAGATAGATCGATAGATAGATCTATAAAACATGTTAGCTCTTCATGATGTCACCTACAGCCCAGCTGCTCAAGAGGCTGAGGCCGGAAGATCACAAGTTTTGAGCTAACCTGGGGTACATTGTAAACACGGGAACCCTCTAAAAAGACTTAGAGTTCTAAGAAGAGATTTTACTCATTCTGGTCTAAGCTTTCTGAAAGTGGGCCATGACTCTTAACAGGTCTGAAGGTGCCCATCTCCACACCTTCCCCAACATCCCACACTCGGTCCGCAGACCTTCCATCCTCCATGTGGACAGGGAAGGTACAAGGAAGGACACCCAGCAAAGCCACCACTGGTGGGGCAAATAATGCACCACAGAGCTGTGCACAGGAGACGGAGGGAGGAAGCTGTGTTCAGCCCACCGGAGGGGATTGTTACCAGCAAACTTATTCTTGAAACAAATTAATGCATTTTTACATATGCACTGTGGCCGATGCCCTAAAAGCTGACCTCTGCTAGGCCTCTTACGGAGGACAACAGAGAGAGCACCATGCAGCTAGGAGTATGTGGAGGTTCCTCCCTGGGGCTCAGTGAGCACCTTAAATCAATAAAGACATAGGTCATGTCTGGAGTGGCCATGCCACCAGCAAGGGTGCGGAAAGGGACCTTCCAGAGAATTTGCAGAAGTTAGAGCCAGTTTCTAGAGTCTCAAAACCTGCAAAATCCTACATACTATTGGTGGATACCAGGGGCTGACTGAATCCCAAGCTCGGGGACATGGTCATCTTGGAGGAAGGGGGCAGGGAGCAACAGGATCTCAGAAATGAGGGTATAGTTTCTCCTACCCACTGGAAGAGGGGGGAGGGAAGGAGGGGGGGGGAGAAGAGAGCAGGGGAGAGGGCTGCCTGTAAAGGTAGCAGAAGCTGCAGTAAGCAGCGAGAGGAAGCTGGAGCTGGCCAAGATGGCCACAAGCTCTAACGTTTGGTGGCCAGAAGCGAAAAGAGCCTCGCAGGAGATGAAGTTGGCGGACAGGACACGCATCTTTTGGTCAGCATGTTAAGCCTCTCAGAACTTGAACAAAATGCAAGACTGAAATATGTTTGTGTTTCTCAGACCTAAGCTAGAGGCAGGAAGTCCTTCTAGCTATCCCCCTTCATGCCGTCTCCAGCCTGATGGGACTTTCCCCCCAGTTTGTTAAGAGTTGTGGTGGGGACTACTCCCTGAGAGTAGTGCTTCATCCCCTGAAGTATGAGCCAGAATAAACCCTCCCTTCTGTAAGCAAGTTACTTCTGCCAGGGTATTTTATCATGGCAAGGAGAACAGTCACTCTGCTCTCCCTGTTTCCATGGAGCTTACACTCCATGAGGAACAGAAAATACCTCAGTAAAATCTACAGAACCGGCTACTAAGCCCCAAGAAGAAGAGCAAGCCTGACAAGGTGATGGTGGCCTCTGCTACTTGATGCTGCCACACTAGCTTAGAGTGCTTCAGTTATTTTTTCCCCCTTCAAAGTTTAA
Organism: Alexandromys fortis; assembly: GCF_014885135.2. Lineage (NCBI taxonomy): Eukaryota > Metazoa > Chordata > Mammalia > Rodentia > Cricetidae > Alexandromys > Alexandromys fortis. The sequence continues at coordinate 11,152,618 of NW_026067930.1, forward strand.
AATTAATTTTGCTAAAAATATAATTTGTTTTTATACATTTTGTTTTATTTGTTTTTATTTTACCATGATTTCTCACTCCTTCCTCCCTCCCCTCCCCCTTTCTTTCTTATTTCTTTCTTGCATGCTTGCTTTCTTCTTTCTGAGACAAGGTTTCTCTGTGTAGTCCTGCCTGTCCCAGAACTCACTCTGCAGACCAGACTGGTCTCAAACTCAGAGAACCACCTGCCTCTGCCTCCTGAGTGCTGGAATTAAAGGTGTATATCACTATGTTCTACTACTTTTCTTTTTTATTTATGTATTTATTTGTATTTTATGTGCACTGGTGTTTTGCCTGCATATATGTCTGTGTGAAGGTATCAGATTTGGTGTTACAGACAGTTATGAGTTATCATGTACATGCTGGGAATTGAACCCAGGTCCTCTGGAAGAGCAGCCGGTGCTCTTAACCACTGAGCCATCTCTCCAGTTCCTCCACTACTTTCCTTGAAAGCAGAGTCACCGAAGGAATACCTTACTATTTACCCAGTTAGTTGCTGTTAGGAAAACTCGCTTTGCCTTCCTGTTGCTCAGGAGTACACTTGAAGCTCTAGGGATGTATGTTCCAGACTTGATGATAACAGTGATGATGTCTGTCCTCCTACTGTGCCTGCTGCGATGCTCTGCAATGCCCACTGCAAGGAGTCCCCAGCTCTTCCTCTCTCCAGGCAGAGCCCATCCGAAGAGTCACCCGTTCTGACTGCTCAGTGAAAATGCCAAGAACCTTGGCAGTTATGGGACATTCTCTTGCAAAGGGTCTTTCTCTTCATTGCAAGCAGAATGGAAAGCATCACTGGCTCTTCCATCTAGAAATGTCATAGGAAGCACTCTGCAGAACAGTGCTGCACACAGAGATGTGCAAAGAAGGACACAACTTCCTGACCACCCGGCCCCAGATGGGTAGACACGGCCGAGGATAATCAGAGCCACCCCTGGAGCTTGACCTAAGGACATCAAGCAGATCAAGGATCGTCTCTCACAGGAAGTTGGGGACACAACATGGAACTGGTCACTTGATGTGGGAGTGATTTCTTACTAATAAAGAAACTGCCTAGGCCCCTTGATAGGCCAACCCTTAGGTGGGCGAAGTACACAGAATAGAATTCTTGGAGAAAGAAGCTTAGTCGAGGAGTCACCATGATTCTCCCGCTCCAGACAGACGCAGGTTAAGATCCTCCCTGGTAAGCCAGCTCGTGGGCTACACAGAATATTAGAAATGGGTTAGAACAATATGTAAGAGCTAGCCAATAAGAGGCTACAGATAATGGGCCAGGCAGTGTTTGATAGAATACAGTTTCCGTGTAATTATTTCAGGCATAAGCTAGCCATGCGGGTGGCCGGGTGCCGGGGACGCAGCCCTGCCGCCCCTACTTCAACAGAGGATAATCAGAGCCACCCCTGGAGCTTGACCTAAGGACATCAAGCAGATCAAGGATCGTCTCTCACAGGAAGTTGGGGATACAACATGGAACTGGTCACTAAAGGACAGGATGGATCCCCAAACAGAGTTGAAACTGGGTGTCTTCATAGATCACATTTCACCCCCTGAAGGGGTATTTTCATTCATTCCTACACACACGCACACACACACACACACACAGATAGATAGACACATGTGCACAGAGAGAGAGACAGAGACAGGCAGACACAAACACAGACACAGAGAGAAAGAGAGAGAGACAGAGACAGACACACACACAGAGACAGATAGACACACAGAAAGACACACACATACACAGAGACACAGACACAGACAGACAGGCAGGCAGACACACAGACAGAGACAAACAGACAGACACACACACACATAGAGACAGAGAGATAGACACACACATACACAGAGAGAGACAAACATACAGATAAACACAGACACACATACACATGCAGAGAGAGGCACACACACATACTTATATATAAATTTGGCTAGGAGTTGTTTTCTTTGCTGTTTGTTGGTATGGGTTTTAAGAGACAGCCTATATATAACGTATAACAACATGTTAAGTAGATAAGGTCAGTTTTAAACTTGGCAGTGTTCCTCCAGCCTCTGCTTCTGGAGCTGGGATGACAGGTGTGTGCCACCATGATGCTTTGTTCATGAGGGTTTTTTCCCCAGTTACTTAAAGCTAGAGAATAAATCTATCTGTTGCTTAGCCCATCTTAGCCAGAAATACACCCTTGTCCCCCACAAATCTGCTTCTACTGACTCCCTACTGTTGTTATCCTGGTTACTAAGTCATGTGGGTTGATCATGACCCCCACGATTCAGGTCGGAGTGCAATTTCCCCCAATGGGACTGTGTTGGTTGGGTCAGATCAGGGGTCTCTGGCATTGTCACAATGTGATTAGCTTTAAAGTAACTGTCACATATATTCAAATTTGAGGAATGTGGGCAAGCCCTGCCTTCCTTCTTGTAGACATCTTCCACATAGCTGGGCAAGGTCCATTGTTACAGTTGCCAGCTGTAGATACATCGTCATGAAAGCCACAGGGCCGAGGGTATATGCTGAACTTAGTGGTGAATATGAGCTTCTCTGCAAGACACATTAGCTTGCAGACCCCTCCCCTGCCCAAGCATGGTGGTATATGCCTGTAATTCTGGTGCTCAGGAGGAGGAGGCCAGAAGATTGGCAGTTCAAGGCTTGCCTAGACTACATAACATAGCAATCCCCTCTCTCCGAGAGCCAACTGGATGTAGCTCAGTGCTAACATAGGTGTCTGTCATGTTCAGGACCCAGGGTTTAATACCCAGAACTGTGGAGATGCAGATTCCAGGGCCCATTCAGACCTACAGGCCAGGAATATGGATGCAGGGCCTGCGGATCAGTATCTCTGACAGGCTCTCCGGTATTTTGATGCAAGTGGTTCCAGGATCACGTCATAATCAAACTTATTTTCCTATCTGCACAATGGGAATAATAACGGGGCTCCTAAGTGATGCATGGGCATCGAAAAAGCTGATCTTTAGTCCAAAATTAATTTCTAACTTCTTCTGTGACCTTCCACAAAACACTCAATGTTTCTGTGGTTCCTTTTTCTTACAGACAAATGCTGTCATCATGCCCTGCTGCGTCCCCATCTTGGGCAGTTGGATGAAGTCACTGGAGACATTTGCTATGCAATGCGTGAAAGTGCTTAGCTTGTGAAACACAATCCTGTGGAAAATGGACGTAGAGTGTGTTGGGGGAGGCTGTTTGTTCATTTCCTGGCCACCCAGTCTCCCGAAATAATTACACAGAAATCCGAATTAGTTGCAATATTTGGCCAATAGCTTAAGTATATTTCTTGCTAATTCTTATATCTTAAATTAACCCATTTTTATTACTCTGTGTATTGCCATGTGGCTGTGGCTTACCGGCAAGGTTACAGTGGGCTCTGGAGGAAGCATCTGTCTCCTGCAGGCGGCTGCATGGCTTCTCCTGATTCTGCCTACTCTGTCTCTCTCTATATATGTATCTCTTCCAGCCTGGCTATATTCTGTTAAGCCGTTGGCCAAAAGCAGCTTCTTTAGTAACCAATAAAAGCAACACATATACAGAAGGACCTCCCACTCGGAGAGTGGGCAAGGAAGGTGAGAACACAGGTGAAGACCAGACTCTGGGATTTGCCTTGGTACCACGATGAAAGCATCTTTGAGAAGCTGGAATGGAAGAAGTGAGTAGCGAGAGTGGGGATGCTGAAAATAGGTGTGAATGAGGGTCAGCCTTCTGTAGGATGCGGACGCCATGCCACAGTCTGAACAGAGGAGACGGGTGCAGTGAAAACCCACAGGAGCTAAATGCAGTGGATGACGTCACTGAGCTGGGATGTAGCTCAGTGGGCACAGTGACTGCCTGTCTCAGTGCCTGCCTGTCACGGTCCCCTGCACCACGTCAACAGGGGACGGAGGGAGGATGGTGGCAAGTTCATCCTCAATTACAGGTTGATTCAAGACCAGCTTAGGATATATGATCTCCTGTTTCAAAAAGAGAGAAAGGAAGGAAGGTGGACCCATAGACTTTTCAACATCTCACAAGTGTCACTGAGGTGAACCACAAGTCCCAAGTTTGCAGTGGGCAGGTTTCAGGAACTTCTAAAGCAGGAGCTCCACCCACATCCTCTGACTCAGAACCCTGGGCTCTGATGCCATCCCAGATGCACTTGCATCAGAACACAGTATTTTATATGTGTGTGTGGTGATTATATATATATATATATATCTCACACACACATAACTGCACATGCAATTGTGCTTGTCTCTTGGTGTTGACTCTAGAACCCCTGTAAGGAAGTCAAATTTAAGGATGCTTCTACACACATACAATGCACATACAGCCTTCTGTAAAACTGAAATCATGTTGAGGTTACTTGTGCTATCTAGGTAATGCAATGGCAAATATGAAAAATCTGAGACTTTAATATTATTTAGATCTGGGTTGGAATTCTGTCTCTAGGGGGCTGAGCTGTAACTCAGGGGCAGTGATTGGCCAGCATGCACAGGGCCCTACATTCTTTACAGAAGGCCCCAAATTCATCCTAAATGCACACAAATACACACACGTGCACAATACACATTCACATGCATGCACCCACGTGTACATCCACGCGCACACACATACACAGACACACACACACACACACACACACACACACACACATTTGGAGGGAAGGGTGACCAGCGGAGGAAACCTGTCCCTTATCATGTTGGACTCTTTGATGTCTCACAGGATCCCAGCATCAGCTCAGCTCAAGCAGGAGTGAGGTCCATCCTCAAAAGGGAGTTTTGCTGAACAGCAGCAAGGTCTCCATTTGGGTAAATCCTCCACTTGGATACATTCACAGCAATACCCTGAGAACAAATGTGTTTCCCACTTTCCTTAGGGAGTGAGGTATCCCAAGGAGGGATACAGAAGTGCTCAGCACTAACCCCGTCTCACTGTGTAAACCAGGCTGACACTGAACTTAGAGATCAACAGTGTCAAAGGACAGAATCTTGGCCTCCAACAATGTCCACCCTGACCTCAGACTCTAGAACACTCAGTTTTTCATTGGTGTGAGAAAATATAGGGCAAAGTCAACATGGTGGAGGAAAGGGTTTTGACCCCGAGTTTACAGATTTTAGTCTTATGGCAGCAAAGTTTGGTGCCAGTCCAAGAGAGGAGAAGATCCCAGCAAAGACACAGTTACCCACTCCATGAATTTTGTCTGTTGTAGGATATTTTGTTTGTATTCTGACAAATAAAGCTTGCCTGGAGATCAGAGGGCAGAGGTAGCCACTAGTTAACCATAGAGGCCAGGCCAAGGTGGTACAGACCTTTAATCCCAGTACTTAGGAGGAGGAAGCAGGAAGATCAGGAGTTTAAGGTCACCCTGGGCTGCGGAGATTGAACTAGTGTAAAAGAGAAACACAGCAAGGCTGTAATGGCTCACACCTTTGATCCCAGCACTTGGGAAGAAGAGGCAGGCGAACTTCTATGAGTTTGAGCCCAGTCTGCTCTACAGAGTGAGTTCCAGGACAGGTTCCAAAGCTACACAGAGAAACCCTGTCTTGAAAAAAACAAAAACAAACAAACCAAAAAGATCCTATAATAATTGAAACTATAAGCAAATCTTAAAACACAGAATGCTTATCATTGCTGCTATGTAACTGAATTTGTGTTTTTAGGAATATAAAGTATAAAATACCTTTTAGATACTTGGGTTAGAGAGATTTTAAATTAAATCTTGACTAGTAAATTTTATTTGAGACATGAGCTTCTGTAGCCCAGGCTGTCCTTAAATTCATCATGTAGTCAAGGATGTACCGCAAACAATGATGATTCTTCAATCTCTTTACAGGTGTGTGCTACCAGAACCTGGATTTTTTACTTGTGGGTTTTTTTTTTTTTGTTTTTTTTTTTTTTTT